>NC_091461.1:74370883-74450883 GCF_027789765.1 Dendropsophus ebraccatus
ATCTCTTCACTGTCTAACAATCCAAAACGCCTCTTTGATACCTTTAACTCTCTTCTGAAGCCCAATGTTCAGACACCCATCACTGACCTCTGTGCTGAAGACCTGGCTTTCTACTTCAAATCTAAAATTGACACCATCTGCTCACACATCACCTCCCAGTCCCAAAAGATTCTATTTCCTCTTCCACTTCCTCGTCAATCTCAGCTTTTGCTCCAGTGGCCAGAGGAAGAGATCTCCGGGTTCCTCTCGTCCTACTACCTGCCCTAATGACCATATTTCCACACATCTCCTTCAGTCACACTCTCCTGTCACTACTCAGCTCACTAAAATATTCAACTTCTTCCTCTCCACTAGTATCTTCCCCTCCTCAAAACATTCTGTAAAACCCCACGACTGAAAAAAAAAACCCCTCTCTAAATCTCCCTTTTATCTCAACTCCTGGAACGTTGGGTCTTTTCTCGCCCAACCTGCTGTCTCTGAGAACTCTCTAATTGCCTTCCTACTGTCTGGTTTCTGGTCCTTTCATTCCACCGAAACCTCTCTCACCAAGGTAAAGCCAAGTCACAAGGAAACTACTCCTTGCCAATTCTCCTGGATCTCTCAACAGTGTTTGACACCATAGACCACCAGCTCCTCCTCTCCATGCTCCACTCTTTTGGCCTCAAGGACTGTTTTCTCCTGGTTTTCGTCCTACCTCTCTAACCGCTCCTTCAGTGTATTCTTCTCTGGCTCAATTTCTTGTCCTTTAACTTTTACTGTTGGGGTTGCCCAGGGATTAGTCCTGGGTACCCTCCTCTTCTCCTTCTACACAGCTCCCATCAGACAGACCATCAGCAAGTTTGGCCTTAACTACCATCTCTACGATGATGACACCCAGCTATACACTTCTTCCCTTGACATCACCCCTGCATTCCTACAAAATAATAATGACTGTCTATCCGTTCTCTCCAACATTATGACCTCTCTATTTCTCAAACTTAATCTTCCTAAAACCAGAACTTCTTGTATTCCCGCCCTCTAACCAACCTCAACCTGACATCTCACTATCAGTCTGTGGTACTAGCATAACTTGTGTGCATTAAGCTCAATGTCTGGGGTTTATGCTGGACTCAGATTTATCTTTTATTCCCTATATTCAAACTCTTACACACTCCTGTCACCTATTTCTCAAAAACATCTCCAGAATCCGCCAATTTCTTATCAGAGATACAGCTCAGACTCTTACTGTTGCCCTGATCCATTCTGGTCTTGACTACTGCAACTTCCTACTAAATGGTCTTCCTTTCTCTAAGGTCACCCCTCTCCAAGTGTATCCTAAACGCAGTAGCCAGACTTGTCTTCCTCTCCAGCCATTACACTGATGTCTCCCCCCCCCCCTGTGCCGGTCACTGCACTGGTTACCCTTTAAGTCCAGAATTCATTTCAAACTCCTCCCCTTTACCCCTAAATCTCTCCCAAATTCTGCCCCCCCCCCCCATACATCTCCTCCTCACCTCCACCTACCATCCTACCTGTGCTCCAGTTCTGCTAATGATCTTACACTAACATCTTCCATAATCAGAACCTCACACTTCCACCTCCAAGACTTCTCTCATGCTGCACCAGTTCTCTGGAATGTGTTAACCAAGGACCTCAGACTCTTACCCAAAACTTTCAGTTTCAAGCATGCTCTAAAGACTTATCTCTTCAGGCACACTTATAATATTCCCTAAACTTGTCTCCCCTTCTGCTGTCTGCTCACCTTCTACTGTATATCTCAGGTGGTTCCATGCACTTATTACTTTTACCTGTACTCAGACATTGGCATGTGACTGGCTCCCCCCACACTTATAGGCACTTTCTGATTCTATGTACAATGGCTGGACAATCAGCAGATAAAACACATTACCTCTTGTGTCACCCCCACTCATCCTAGTCTGTAAGTTCATACAAGCAGGTCTCTCAATGATTGGCATCTTTATTTTAATTTTTTAATTCTGTAATGTGCAAATGTAAAAGTCGTATTGTGTGTACAAAAAAATAAAAACAAAAAGGCACTGCAGAATCTTTTGGCACTATACAATTATTATTTACATCCTTCAGTGTGGGCTCTGCAATTTGCTCTGCTTTACTGGGTGCATTCAGGCTTACTTCAGGAGCAGCCTGCTCTGATTTATATGGGCCTGTTGGACCTTGGGAGTTCCGGGGGTCAGATGGGTCGAAGGCCGCATTCCAGTCTTCCAACTTCTCTGTGGGACTGCGCAATGGCGCCATGCTGTCTTGACAAGGTAGTGTGCCAGCCTTCTTCCCCGCCCCGAGTTGTTTTGACACCTGTCATAACATTGGAGGACCCGACAGATGCTGGAGCAGGATCGGGGGGAGTCCGGGGGAAATTACTTTGTTTCACTGCAGGCAGGCTGATTTTCAGGATGGCTGAGCTAGGGCTCCAGAATGTGTGACCCCTCATATCACTAGCAGGCCACACACCCCGGTTTTGGTATATTTTGTTTGGTCAGAAATAGGTGGTTAATATTTTCTTCTTGTATGCTGGTGTTATTTGGTGGCTATGATGCCTATTTAGAGATATCCAGTATTATCATGCATGCCTTCACTACCGTTCAAAAGTTTGGGGTCACATTGAAATGTCCTTATTTTTGTACTGTACTTTTCAATGAAGATAACTTTAAACTAGTCCGAACTTTAAACAAATACACTCTATACATTGCTAATGTGGTAAATGACTATTCTAACTGCAAAGGTCTGGTTTTTGGTGCAATATCTACATAGGTGTATAGAGGCCCATTTCCAGCAACTATCACTCCAGTGTTCTAATGGTACAATGTGTTTGCTCATTGGCTCAGAAGGCTAATTGATGATTAGAAAACCCTTGTGCAATCATGTTCACACATCTGAAAACAGTCTAGTTCGTTACAGAAGCTACAAAACTGACCTTCCTTTGAGCAGATTGTGTTTCTGGAGCATCACATTTGTGGGGTCAATTAAACGCTCAAAATGGCCAGAACAAGAGAACTTTCATCTGAAACTCGACAGTCTATTCTTGTTCTTAGAAATAAAAGGGTATTCCATGTGAGAAATTGCTAAGAAATTGAAGAAGATTTCCTACAACGGTGTGTACTACTCCCTTCAGAGGACAGCACAAACAGGCTCTAACCAGAGTACAAAAAGAAGTGGGAGGCCGCGTTGCACAACTATGCAAGAAGATAAGCACATAAGAGTCTCTAGTTTGAGAAACAGACACCTCACAGGTCCCCAACTGGCATCTTCATTAAATAGTGACACCAGTGTCAACATCTACAGTGAAGAGGCGGCTTTGGGATTTTGGGCTTCAGGGCAGAGTGCCAAAGAAAAAGCCATATCTGAGTCTGGCCAATTAAAGAAAAAGATTATGATGGGCAAAAGAACACAGACATTGGACAGAGGAAGACTGGAAAAAAGTGTTGTGGAGGGAAAAATCCAAGTTTGAGGTGTTTGGATCACAAAGAAGAACGTTTGTGAGACGCAGAACAAATGAAAAGATGCTGGAAGAATGCCTGACGCCATCTGTTAAGCATGATGGAGGTAATGTGATGGTCTGGGGTTGCTTTGGTGCTGGTAAGGTGGGAGATTTGTACAGGGTAAAGGGATTCTGAATAAGGATTCTCAATTTTCCAACGCCATGCCATACCCAGTGGACAGCGCTTGATTGGAGCCAATTTCATCCTCCAACAGGACAACGACCCTAAACACACCTCCAAATTGTGCAAGAACTATTTACAGCAGAAGCAGGCAGTTGGTATTCTATCGGTAATGGAGTGGCCAGCACAGTCACCAGATCTGAACCCCATTGAGCTGTTGTGGGGGCAGCTTGACCGTATGGTACACCAGAAGTGCCCATCCAACCAATCCAACTTGTGGGAGCTGCTTTTAGAAGCGTGGGGTGCAATTTCTCCATCTTACCTCAACAGATTAATAGCTAGAATGCCAAAGGTGTGCAATGCTGTAATTGCTGCAAAAGGTGGATTCTTTGACGAAAGCAAAGTTTGATGTAAAAACAATGTTGTTATTTCAAATACAAATCATTATTTCTAACCTTGTAAATGTCTTGACTTTATTTTCTATTCATTTCACAACGTAAGGTGGTGAATAAGTGTGACTTTTCATGAAAAACACAAAATTGTTTGGGTGACCCTAAACTTTTTAACAGTAGTGTATATTATTAAATATACAGTATATCTTATTATAAAATTAGTCCTGGGACCCTACTTAAGCATCTGAACACCCATGTAGCTATGTAGCAATGATTCCTACTCCCTACGAATGGTCCCCCGGTAATAAGTGGTATACCCCAAGGGTCAGTAAGTCAGTAACGGCCCCCCTTCTGTTTAACTTGTTTATTAATGATACTGAAGATGGAATTAACTTCATTGTTTCTATCTTTGTAGATGACATCAAGCTTTGTAGTACATTACAGTCTATGGAAGATGTACAGATGTTACAGGCCGGCTTAGACACATTGGGGGGGGGGGATTTATGAAAACCGGCGTACAAGTACACCAGTCTTGTATTAGGCCCTGCCCTCTTTCCCCCGGCAGGATTCACTAAGAGGCGGCGGCCGGGCGCCCAAACCTGCACCCAGCGTGCTGAATTTACACCTGTGTCAGGCAGGTGTAAATGTGGTCCATGATTTACGCCTCCTCCACACCTTGTCATACCCGCCAAAGTACCCCCATTGGGTGAGCAGGTCGTATGGGAGGCGTAAGCCAGGGAGAAGGGGCCAATCTGCAACTTCGTAAATGTCCCCCCTTAAGTTTTTGGGCGTCCACTTGGCAAATGAGGTTCAATGTGGATAAATGTAAAGTTAGTAATAACCCACACGCATCATATGTCCTAGGGGGAGTTACACTGGGAGAGTCACTGGTAGAGAAGGATCTAGGTATACTTTTAGATATTAGACTAGCATCTTAGTTATAAGGATAGATTAAAAGAATTAAATTTGTTCATTGAGAGGGAAAAATATGATAAAATTTATTTATATAAATGATCCCTACAAGAAATATGGGGAAAAGATGTTCCAGGTAAAACCCCCTCAAAAGGACAAGGGGGCACTGCCTCCGCCTGGAGAAAATAAGGTTCAATCTCCGGAGGGGACAAGCCTTCTTTACCTTGAGAACAGTGATAACCCACACGCATCATATGTCCTATGGGGAGTTACACTGGGAGAGTCACTGGTAGAGAAGGATCTGGGTGTACTTGTAGGTAGAGAAGGATCTAGGTATTCTTGTAGATATTAGACTAGCATCTTAGTTATGAGGATAGATTAAAAGAATTAAATTTGTTCGCTGAGAGGGAAAAATATGATTAATTTATTTATATAAATGATCCCTACAAGAAATATGGGGAAAAGATGTTCCAGGTAAAACCCCCTCAAAGGACAAGGGGGCATTGCCTCCGCCTGGAGAAAAGAGAAAAAAAGTTTAATCTCCGGAGGCGACAAGTCTTCTTTACCTTGAGAACAGTGAATCTGTGGAACAGTCTACACCAGGATCTGGTCACAGCCAAAACAGTGGAGGCCTTCACTACAGGCTTAGGCAAGCTCTTAGAATAAAACAACATGTATAGATACTACCCATCATCCCTCCCACTTTCCTCCATCCCCTCCTTGGTTGAACTTTATGCCCATGTGCCTTTATTCAACCGCACTAACTATGTAACGGTTAACATTGATCAATGCTATGCTATGGCATATCAATGATCACTGTATGTAATCTAATGATAGCATGTAAAAGACCGCCAAGAGTACTTAAAAAGTGTAAAAAAATAAAAAGTAAAAATGTTTTTAAAAATACCTCAAAGAGGGGCTTTGAGGTATTTTTAAAAACTTTTTCTTTTTATTGTTTACACTTTTACACTTTACCTTCTTTAAAAATTTACCTCATCTTCATCCCATTCTATAAATAAAACATATAAAAATAAACATATTATATACCGTAGCGTGCGTTATTGTCAGATCTATAAATATATAACAATAGTGATCCTGTACGTTGAACAGCTTAAATGAAAAAGGGGCGAAAAGCGCCAGGATAGATTTTTTTTTGTTACATTATATATTAAAAAGAATAATAAAAAGTGATCAAAACATCCACTCTACACAAATAAACTAGAGATCATGGCACAAAAAATTATGCCCTATACAGCCCCCTAGGTGAAAAAATAAAACAGTTGTAAGAGTCACATTAGGGCCCTTTCACTAATAATTATTTGCAATATATATTTCATCAAAAAGATCTGTGTAAACTTGCATATTGTTGTGTTTGGACTGACCTATAGAATAATGGTATCATGTCACTTTTTACTGTAAAGTGCATTATATAGACGCAGGAACCCCCCAAAAGTTACAATATTGCATTAAGGGGCCATTATGTCCCCATCTCAATTTACTTGGGATAAATATGAAGTGTAATGAATAGTTGGTAAAACTGCCAATAATTCAAACTTTTGTCCATATGTATGTTCATCTTTTATGTCCTTATACAAATGACAGTAATTTAATGAAAAGTAGAGCTGGCTGCATGCTTTATTATATAAGGGGTGGGGGCTTGTCTGTTCTGTCTTTGCATGTGGTCCTTCCATCTGCAAACCATTTAATTGGCAATTATTTAGGCACCTTGCTGTTAGTGGCTCATAGCAAAGTAAACCAGTCTATGGTGCAGTGTAGATAGGAAAATCCAAGCTTTATTTAAACTGACTGCATGACCTGCACTCTATAGAAGAGCCATACCAATGTAGTTTAATGAATGGAGCAGCGTATGAGGGAGATTATCCAAACAGTAAGAGGAACATAAAGATTCAAAAACAGAAAGCATTTACAAGAACATAAATTATGTTTACAGACCCTGTACTTTAATACACAGACCGACCAGTTTTGCACAATAGGGCCCCGAGCAGCAAGGAAATGACAGCAGAACTCTTCAGCCGCACCCTTCTTTTTAAAAAATATTTATCATTTTTGAAGATCTACATCATGCACAATACAAATCCATATGCAGTTTTACCCAGAGGTTTATACCGGATTACTGGGCTATTACTAATTCCATACAATGCAAGTATTCCATGTTGCACAATGCTATACAGTATACAAATATCATATTGTTGCCCACATATTTGTTGTTGGACAAAAGCACTCTACAGTTCTACAAAGCGTTCTGTCAAATTACTGGATCATCAAGTGGTACTGTAGCCCAAGTATACAGTATGGACTGATTGACCACCATCTATGCAGTTTGTTTTCATAGGAAGGGTTACAAACAGGTTAGGTTTTACTCATATAGTTATAAGTTATCAAGGTAAGTTTTTACTCACTGACACCACGTTCCTCTTGGAACTGAATCCCCTTTGCTCTGAGCACCACCACTGTCAACCGTCCAAGGTAATCATTGTAGCTAAGGGAAAACTGTATGTCTCCATATTCTGATGGTGGCTGCAAAAGGAGAACACACAGTCTTAAAGATACAAACAGATTTCTGGTTCATAATTCAGATTAAACAAATGCATAGTATAAAAAGACCAATGAGAGGTACATTGCCCCCTCTCTTTCCATATAAGAAAATGTCCTTATATTCTGTGTCACTTACCTAAAGACACTCAGAGAGGTGTTGAGAACACACATACATTTACTCAGAATTTTGCTATGCCTATTCAGTCACTGCAAGCTTCTAAATAGTTTTTATCTTGAGCTAGTTTTATTTAGCTCACAACAGAAGGTTGCGTGTTTTACCTCCTGAGCTATGATACCACAAAGTATCAATTGTATTTCCATACAACTGAAATTATTTCTGTGTGCTCAAGGGTGCATGATGGCTTTTCAGTGCAGATCTTTTATAAGTATTCCCACATTTAGGGTCCATTCAAACGTACAGGATCTGCTGCAGATACTATTGTAGCTAAATGACAACGCTGACACTGTTAGATAGCTGTTAGGTCAAGGAGACACATGGTACCTTTCATATATCCAGTTCCTCTTCCAGAACGTAAAAAAAATGCTTTTATTGTCCAGCTGGACAAGTGTCAGAAAGGCTTTCCCAACCTCCTGAAATGCAAATTGGACCCTGTTATCCACAGAATAGGTCATCAGTCACTGATAGGTGGGTGGGCCAACACCCAGAAGCCCCAATGATCAGCTGTTTGGGGCCCGAGTTAAACTGCAATTACAGGTCACCACCGCTACATGGTATACGGAGAGATACTGCTTATGGTTCCATTCATTGTGTAGTGCAGGCACAAGTGACCAATGAGCTTTCCTGTGGCTAACTCATCAGTATATTTTGCTCAGAAACCCCCTTTAAGTGCACAGTATATCATTTTTTAGTTTAGCACATGGGAAATCCTCTATTTGGATATTAGAGTGTTAATGCACCAAGCTGACAAGTTACTGTAGACATTTCTTAATACAGCATTCTGATTTGGGCTTTGGTGAGTACATAGGACATCCCAGGGGATTGTAGGTTTACAGTTTCTTTTTCTATATACCCATTTTACAGAACTGTGGGATAAAATGGCTCCATTTTGGGGATTGCAGGGGTCCCAGAGGTCAGCTCCCTGTGATCTGACACCACCTATCCTGTAGAATTGGGAGATATGTTTTAGGGTCTTCAATATCATCAAAAAGTGACAGATTATGTGTATGGCAATTCTCTTACCTAGGAAAAGAGGATTTCAAAAAATTGAGCAGATTGAATTTTTCCAAGCTGAACGACATACATAGACCCCTATTAGTGTCATGAATGTCACCAATGTCATGAATCTATTCACCATAAACTCTTAATGCTTTTTCACAATAGGTTACCTCTAAATTCTCTTGTTCCAAGTCTCGCCAAATAACAAGTTTCCCATCATCGGTCAAATTCTCATTTTTCAATGGAAAGAGAACTTGTCCCAGTAGATGGTGCTTCTTTATCTTATCCACGTGGTAGACAGAAAACCTTAAAGTTCTTTGATGTAGTGTTTTTCCAGAAACCTGCGGTGTATCACAGAAAAACCTTACTCCACTTTAAAAAAAAAAAAAAGGCAATGCAGAATTCAAACACCTGTTAGTTTAACACAGTTCTTAAATAACAGACCTCTGTCCTTTTGGGTTTTTAGACACTACTTCATTTTGATGAATGAGGAGGCAAACACCATTAACTACTCCTCAAAGCAGATTGCCTAGCTATGGTTCATGCCACATTCCCATAGGGGATATAAAAGATCATTGTACTTTAGTTCTCAAAATCAGCTACTTGTAACCACAGACCAATAACAGAACAAGAAAGATCCTTAGCTAATTGCCTAAATCGAGAAAAAAATTAAATCTGGCAAGATAGAGAATTATTTTGTCAAACCTGCTAAAACAAAACGCTCCTCAAATGTAGTCAAATACTGTAGCCATAAATGTTGCAGGTTGGGTGTTAGGGGCCCTTAAACAAGATGATCATCGACCAAATGAGTGTTCCTAGGAATGTTCTTTGCCAAAACTCTGTAAGGCTATGTTCACACATAGCATTTATTCAGTGCTGTTTTGCCAGAAATTTGCAATTGTGTGATAAGATAGATATTTTTGTTTTGATTTTGACAGAATTGTGGCAAAAATATTGATATTTTATTGCGAATTGCGCAGTTTGCAGCAGGATAGCAATAATTAAATGTGAATTAAAGCTACTCTGTATCCACCATCTGACCCCCCAAAACCGCTTGTACCTTCGGATTGCTGCTTTTAATCCAAGATCTGTCCTGCGGTCTGTTCGGCAGGGCATGCAGTCATTGTCCTAAAAAACAACTTTTAAACTGGCAGCCCCATGCCCATCGGACGTGGCCTAGATTGTGTATGCATTTGGCTGGAGCAACCTCTCTGTCCCTTCTCCCCACCCTCCTTATCATTAGGAATGCTCCAGACAGATTGTCTCCTATTCCCAACCTGTGTCAGCCCGGCTGGATGGTAAAGGCACCTGTGCAATGTTCAGACAGGAGAAAATGTTCCAGTGGCATTCCTAATGATGAAGAGGGTGGGGAGGAGGGATGGAGGTGTGGTGCAAAGTTAGGGTACAGATACTCCCATTTGGCACGGGCTGCCAGCTTAAAAGTTGTTTTTTTTAGGACAATAACTGCATCACCTGTCGAACGCACCCAGGACAGATCTTGGATTAAAAGCAGCTATCTGAAGGTACAAGTGGTTTTGGGGGGTTAGATTGTGGGTACAGAGTCGCTTTAAGCCTAAAATCAGAGGCAAAGCCAGATTGTACAATTTTTGCATCAAAATAGCATGTCAGCAATAAGCCAATGACTGAGCCAGCTGGATCTTCTTTGCCACCCATTCAATGCATTGTTGATGGTCGAATATCACCATGGGTAAATAGGGCACAATGCTGCACAATTTATCATGCTTTGCGAAGGCACAGCTTTTCATTTTCCCATAGCCGACAATATAAAGTGTGGCCGGAGCCGCACTTTACCTTGTCTGCTCTTTCAGTCTTGTGGGGCCTCTATTCCATGAATATCATCTGCAAAAAAACTGACATGTTATTCATGACTGAATAAAAATTCCGTTGCAGGTAAGGGACCCCATAGAACTTTACTATACCCGGATCCACGGCGGATTTCGATGCAAATCACACCACAAAATCCGCTGCGGATCCGGTACGTGTGAAGCTACCCTTAAATTGTTCCCTCAAAGGTTTGGCTTTCATTCCCGAAGAGAAGAATGATAATCAATAGTTATATACAACCACCAAGTACCTGAAACACAAAGTTCTCATCAAACTGTGGGTTCAAGGTTTTTCGTTTTGTCTTTGACTGTAGATAACGTCTCTCATCGGGCAGGAGATGCATTTTCACATAAGGGTTGCAGGCGTCCGAGCTGAACTGGAGGTTCCTCACTTTGATAAGGGACACTACAAGCCTCTCTGTCTCATATTCATATTCCACTGCGAACCAGATGCGGCCAATATTTCCCTCTGGAAAATCTGTTTCTTCACTGTCGTCTGGATATTTATACAGGGCTGGGTTGATGGAACCCAGAACATATGCTCCACCTAATTAAAAGGCTACAGTCATTATTTCTTTGAAGAGCTACAATGTAAAGTAAACAGCCAAAACAATAGGACTAACCACAAGCATAACATGAGGAATATTCTTATAATTCAGAGTACTCCAGTGAAAAAAAAGACATGTTTTTAAATAAACTGGTGTCAGAACATTATACCGATTGGCAAATTCTTGTAGTTCTTATTAGCTGCTGTATGTCCTGCAGGAAGTGGTGTATTCTCTTCAGTCTGACACAATGCTCTCTGCTGCCATCTTTGTCCATGTCAGGCACTATCCAGAGGAGTAGAGGTTTTCTATGCAGATTTGCTGTTTCACTGGTAGTTCCTGACATTGACAGAGATGGCACATGAGCATAGTGTCAGTTGATGCAACAATCTTTTTCCTCCAGAGTACCCCTTTAAACTAATAGTAAAATATATTAATAATAACATTCACATAATTTTACCCATAGAACAGAATGATGATCGTGGATTGAAATCGGGGGCAATGTAGGGCTCACTGTCCTCCTGAATCCGTTCTCCATTCTGCAAACCTACCCAGTCTCGTCCATGAAATTTTGGGGGTACAACGAAGGGCACACTTCTATTTCTTAAAACAGCAGAAAAGTAATAATTAGGAAGAATGCTTATTTGACACTTTTTCCTGTTAAAAGGCCAGTGGCCAGTAACCTGTGGCCAGCTAAAAAATCACTCCCCCCTTCACAAGATATAAGGATTAACCATTTAGCTGCAATCCTGCACATTGTCCCCAATAAACAACGGGTGGTAACTTTCTTTCACAAAGGGTTTGAAATGTACATCCATTGGACCTCAGATTAATGCCATCCTAAGCTTAAAGGGGTTATTCCAAGATAAAAAAAAAAGCACAGCTACTTTCTCACAAAAAATAGCACCATACCTGCCCCGAGGTTGTGACATTACAATGCAGCTCTATTTATTGCAACGGAACCAAACTGTAAAACCACACCCAACCCAAGGCCAAGAATGGTGCTGTTTCTTCAAGAAAGCAGCCATGTTTTTCTAGTCCCTTTCTAACCCTTTTAAAACTCCTGCTTCTGAATAGGAAAAAAAAATGATTAAGATGGACATCCAGATAGTAAAATGTCTATATCTCATGAAGGGAGGTAGAAACTAAATTTCAATATTATTAAAATTACAAATAGATATAAAAAAAAATTGCCACAGATCCTGCAAATTCTTCCACACCACCATCTTCGGGGTTATAATATATTCCCCATGTCAAATACACAAAAAAGTCACTGCATTGAAATGTAAATTTATTAAATGTCTCCTAAATTTTCAACTACCAATATCTAAATTAAAGGGAGCTCAACTTTGAAATGAATGAGGCTGTGGGGCTATATGCAATATCAATAACAATGTGTTAATAGAGCGAAGGGTGACAGGCTAAATACATGTTCTGCAATGACAGACAAAAATATGCACCTTGGTATATAGTTTTTAATTAAAAGTATTGTATGAGAGCAATAAAAATGCTTCTAATAAGCACAGTCTTATTAACCTTTTTGGTAACTGTGTACAATACATAGAAAAGCTTAAAAATAGCTTTAAATTGCCTCCCTAAATATTAAATGAATACGTAATTACAAGTTTAACTATTCTGGAAACAAAAACTAATCTAATAAAGATCTAATCACCATAATAATAATGTCAATATAATGACAGCCTTAGTATAAATATTTATATGGGAATTTAAACAACTATATTATATCACATGCGTATTACCATCTGGAACATTTATAACATATCCACCTCTAGGACCCGCACTAATCTCTAGATCAAAGGCCCTCAGCCCTGCACCTGATGCAGATAGGAATCCCCCTTTAATGAAATATAAAAACACCTCATCAATATGACAAACCTTAGTAGGATCACAGAGAAGTGTCTCACCCAGTGTCACGATTTAATGAAGGCGAAACACTACGGTTAACTCCATTGCTTTCTGTATGTGTTGGTGTGCTCACATTCATCAGTTCTTCATAGGATGGTCCAATGCACCTTTTCTTCCAAAAGATATAGATACCAATGCCAATCAGGAGCAACAAAAGTAAAGCTCCTACCACACCTCCAGCCACAGCTGCCACCTGTTCTAATAACCAATAAGCAGAGCATTAAACATGTATGTCGTACTTAATTATTAGATACATAACTGAAAATGATCAATTATGCATACTTAGCCATGGATATTTTTTAAAAATATAAATACATACGCCCAGGCTACCTTAATAAGGTAAAACCGTGTATTCACCTTCCTCACACTCCTACAGCTTCTGTCATGATGGTGCTGTGCTTCAATTCCTCATTCAGGAATCAGCAAGACACAATCAGCCAATTACTGGTTGAGACAGGACACCACTGCGGCCAGTGTTTGATTGATCGGCACACTGTTCAACCAACCCCAGTACCAGAAAGTGAAGCACAGTGGAGAGCAGGGAACCTTGATAATGGAGACTGTAGGGAAGCGAGGAAGGAGAGTATAGGTTTTTCTCAGAAGTTAACAACAGTGAAGCTCATGGGCAATGCCAGTTGCTTAACTAACATAAATCAATGGGAATTATTCAAATTTCTTGCCTCCTTTGCTTAAGCAGTTTTCAGCTTCTTAACCACTTCCATTGGCCCCAAATAGACCAGTGGGGGCCAGGAAGCCTAAAAAAAGGAGATGGGAACTTCTGCCTGAATTACACCTTTAAAGCTACTCTGTACCCACAATGTGACACCACCCCCGTGCCCTTTGGCAGTGGCTTACATTGTGTATGCATTAGGCTGGCATAACCTCTCTGTGCCCCCTCCCCGCCCTCATCATCATTAGGAATGCTCCAGGCAGGTGTCCTTCCTCAGCTGCTGATTAGTTCAGTAGACACTGCAGTAGCAAAGCACACATCAAGTTCAGTGTACTGGGTCTGGTGAAGAAAGAAGACGTAGGATGGAGAGTATGTGGGTGCCACAGCAAGTAAGAGGTCACTCTGTGTCAAGTGCAGTGTGCCTACCCCAGCAAGGAAGGGGGTTAAGTGACTTAACCCCTTTCTTGCTGGGATGGGTGCAGTGAGCTTAGCACAGCATATTGGGCACAGTCTGGCCCCATGGGGTTAAGTGGGGATGATCTCTCTGGCTGCACACTCCTGAAATCACTGATTGCGCATCCCAAATGAGGGCATTGGCTTTAGTCCCTCAGTGTGTATGCGCCACTCCTACGGCCCATGCATGGTCAATGAGGTCAGGAGTGCATAGCAAATCATGTGACGAACGCATAAAGCAGGAGGTGCACTGTGAGGATGACAGCATGGAGAAGGCTGGCCAGCAGTAAATATGCAGCAAAAAAAAGGAGGAGGAAGTAGTGCTGAAGTGTGGCACAATCGCCAAGCCACTGCTCCACTTTGACTCTTGATTACAGTGAGAGACCAAAGACTGTATAAAATCTACTGCACGGATACTACTACTGATACGATGCTCACACCTACACTACACTGTCAGCACCTCGGGTCTGGCCCAGGTGCTGACAGACTCCCTTTAAAGTGACTGTACCACCAGGCCCAGGCTGAAGCACTGGAGGCGGGCCGACCAACCCACAGTGGGAGGAAACCCTAGCCCCTCTATAATTGGGTTCCATTGATTCTAATGGAGTCACGTCATGGAGGGGCTGAGGTTTCTTCCCACTGGGGGTGGGTCGGCCCGCCTCCAGTGCTTCAGCCTGGGCCTGGTGGTACAGTCACTTTAAGCTATCTTTGTCAGTTTTAGTCCAAGAATAAAATCAGCAGCACTTGCCAATCATGTGAACAATGCTTTATTTCAGGTCAGGTACAGGTATAAAAATGCTATTCCATAGATTGGAGCTTCGAATATGCCCCCCCAAGTGCATCCACAGCCTGTAGTGGTAATAAATACGGACACAGACTGCATAGGGCCCCTGTGCAAAAAATTTGCCTGTGCCCCCCCCCCCCATATAGTTATAATGCTCCTGCTGTATACAGCTCCCCACACACAGTAATAATTCCTTCTGCTGTGCCCCCAAAGTAATAATGCACCTTGCTGTGTACATTACAGCCCCTTAGTAATAATGTCCCATGCTGTGACCACCCCCCATAGTAATAATGCTCCCTACTGGGTACAGACCCCCAATAGTAACTAATGCCCCCTGCTGTGACCCCCCCCCCCTAGTAATATTAACCCCTGCTGTATAAGCCCGCCCCCCCCCCCCCCCCCCCCCCTTGTGCTCCAACACAACAAAAAAACACAGACTATTCCAACAGCCATGGGACTGATACTCCAGCAGGTGCAATAACGTCATAGCATTGCACTTGCTGGAGAGATCACTGCTCATAGGCTGTGGCCATGAAGTGTCTTCAGCCTATGACAATGAATAGAGCAGCGGAACAGGTCCTGCTACTCAATTCTGTTACTGATGTTCAGCCTGCTCACACTGCAGGGAGCGTGCTGAAAATTACAGCAGTGGTTCATTCGGTGCAGACCCAGCTTCTAGGGATGCTGAAAGGGGGACATATTGGCTTCTAGCATATTGGTGTTATTTGGTAACTATGACCCCTATACAGAGACATACAGTATTATCATGCACAGAACACAGTCTTACTTGTGCTTACATTATACAGAATATGTGTAATATTTTTTACAAATGCTAAAATTTTCCTTAGGGACCTGCTCTGATCACTCCTGTAGCCTCTAACTGGAGATAGATAAATCATTACATATATTGCACATACATGTACAATCCCAACATGAAAACGTAACCAGCTGACCAGCCTTGTAATGACTAAAAGCTTATTACCTACAGTATACCGCCATAATATGTAGGCAGAATGTCTGGGTAAAGGGGTTCTCCAGGAATTAAAAAAAAATAATAATAAAATTAGTTGCTTTCTTCTAGAAACAGCCCCATACTTGCCTGTAGGCTGTCTATGGTATTACAACTCTGCTCCATTCACACCAATGGAACTGATCTGCAATATCTCATAACACAACCTAAGGACACAGCGTGCATTGTACATGGCTACCCATGATATGTGGTGATAATATGGTATGTGGGCTGAAGGGGTGTGAGTCCCAGGGCCGGACTGGGACTGCTCAGGCTAAGGGGTCATTCACACACACTCCTCGATTCAAAGACCCTACGTAGCGTGAAGCTGCACAGTGAAATACCAGACCTCCCAGCATCATGTATTAATATGATGCTGAGTGCCAAAAGTGTTTAAATCATCATAGGACAGTACTGATACAGCTACCAAGCTTATGCAGCTGCAGGTTCGGATTACGTTGCCAAATATTGACAGGTTTGCTAAAGACTACCAGTTACCTTTAAGGGAGTCATAAGTAGTGTGGCCAAATAAAGAAAAATTTTCTGCTCCCTCCAATTTCAATCCTGAACCCACTACTGAACCAATGCAAAGTGGATTGTTGATAGCCCTATAGTACCCAGCACTTAAAGGGGTTGTCCAGTGAAAATATTTTTTTCTTAAAAAAGCAACGTGTTTCAGATTTGTAGTTTGCGTCTATTTAAAAATCTCAAGTCTTCCCATACTTATGAGCTGCTGTATGTCCTGCAGGAACTAGTGTTTTCCTTGCAGTCTGACATCTCTGCCCGAGACAAGAACTGTCCAGAGCAGTAGCAAATCCCGATAGAAAACCTCTCCTGCTCTGCACAGTTCCTGTCTCAAACAAAGGTGGCAGCAGAGAGCACTGTGTCAGAATGGAAAACATTTTTCTGCAGGGCATACAGCAGCTGATAAGTACTGGAATATTTTCAAACAGAAGTAAGTTACTAATCTATAAAACTATCTGAAACAAGTTGATGTAAGAAAAAAAAACATTCCCCTTTAGCCTAGCAATTCTCAAAGTTATATTTTTTATATTCATATAGCAACATCTAAACCCATTAAAGGGGTATTCCAGGGAGCAGAAAATTTTGTTCAGGCTCAAAAAAAAAAAAAAAAAAAGTATACCCACCCTCCCTGCTCCCCCACTGCCACTGTTCTCAGTGAGCCTGACCCTGCTGTGCAGCACTTTCTGGTGACTGTCAGGTGGGACAGCAGCAGCCTGAACAAAGCATCAAATCTGCTGCATATATGGTGTGTGTGTTTGTACCCTAAGGCTGGGTTCACACTACGTATATTTCAGTCAGTATTGTGGTCCTCATATTGCAACCAAAACCAGGAGTGGATTAAAAACACAGAAAGTATCTGTTTACACAATGTTGAAATTGAGTGGATGGCCGCCATTTAATGGCAAATATTTGCTGTTATTTTAAAACAACGGCTGTTATATTGAAATAATGGCCGTTATTTACTGTTATATGGCGGCCATCCACTCAATTTCAACATTGTGTGAACAGAGCCTTTCTGTGTTTTTAATCCACTCCTGGTTTTGGTTGCAATATGAGGACCACAATATTGCCATTATTTCAATATAACAGCCGTTGTTCTAAAATAACAGCACATATTTGCCATTAACCCCTTAGTGACCGCCGATACGGCTTTCTACGGCGGTCACTAATGGGCCTTATTCTGCTGCCATCAGCTTTTTACGGCGATGGCAGAGAATAAGGCTGCGGGGCCGGGACGGCTCCCACCCCATCCCCCCGGCTACCGGAGGTAGCTGAGGGGTTGGGGCAGTGTGTGAGGTCCGTCCCGGCCCCCCCCCTTACCGACGATCGCCGCTATTAACGTTATAGCGGCGACCGTCGGTAAAGAGGATTACCGGTGCCGCCGCCACCTTTCATCTCCCCCCGCCGTGAATCTACGGCGGGGGGAGATGAAATAAGTGTATATCAGACCCCAGATCAGACCCCCCTAGTGCCCCGATAACTAACCCCCCTCCCCCGGCGGCCATCATTTCCAAGATGGCCGCCGCAATCGCTGTGAACCGACTAACGTCGGTTCACAGCGATTAAAAAGTTAAAATGAATGAAAGCCCCATGCTCTCCGCCACCGGAGGTAGCGGAGAGCATGGGGCAGTCATCGGGGACCCCCCTGTGGGGTCCCGGTACAAGCGATCAGCGGTATATACTATATACCGCTGATCGCTTGTACCATGTGCTCCTGGCACTTTTTATCCCCTGTCACCATAAATGATTGGTGACAGGGGATAAAAAGTGATGTCCCCCCACCCCCCAAGTCGCCCCCCACCCCCCCTGTCACCCCCGTCCCCGAGTCACCCTCCCTTCCCCATATACTCACCGGATCCACGGAGCTCCTTCCTCCTCGACGTCCTGGCTGGTTATGAAGTGCGCATGCGCTTCACAACCAGCCAAGCTCTGAAAATTTAAAGTGACAGAGACCAATTTGGTCTCTGTCACTGAACTATGATTACTGTAATAGAAAATATCACAGTAATCATAGTAATACAGTGAAAATGAATGTATAAAGTACAAAAAGTGACAAACATACAAAAAAATAAAACACACACTTTTTATTATAGTAATAATTGCAGTTTACTCCCAAATTACCCCTAACCCCTCCCCAGATTACCCGTAACCACCGCACGTTACCCGTAACCACCGCACGTTGCCCGTAACCACCGCACGTTGCCCATAACCACCGCACGTTGCCCGTAACCACCGCACGTTGCCCGTAACCACCGCACGTTGCCCGTAACCACCGCACGTTGCCCGTAACCACCGCAAATTGCCAGTGACCCCCTCCAGATTGCCCGTAACCACCCCAAATTACATGTACCCACCCCAGATTACCTATAAGCACTTCAGTTTATCAGTAACAATCCCAGATTGTCTGTAACCCTTCCAGGTTGCACATAACCCCCCCAGGTTCCCCGTAATCATGCCAGATTACATGTAACCCCCCCCAGATTGCACGTAACCACCGCGCGTTGCCTCTGACCACGCCACAATGCCTCTGACCACGCCACAATGCCTCTGACCACGCCACAATGCCTCTGACCACGCCACAATGCCTCTGACCACGCCACGATGCCTCTGACCACGCCACGATGCCTCTGACCACGCCACGTCGCCTCTGACCACCGCACGTCGCCTCTGACCACCGCACGTCGCCTCTGACCACCACACGTCGCCTCTGACCACCCCAAATTGCCAATGACCCCCTCCAGATTGCGGTGCCCATGTCAGATTACAGGTACCCACCCCAGATTGCCTATAAGAACTTCAGTTTATCCATAACCACCCCACATTGCCCGTAACCACCCCACGTTGCCCGTAACCACCCCAGATTGTCTGTAAGCACTGCAGGTTGCCCGTAACCACCCCACGTTGCCCGTATCCACCCCAGATTGTCTGTAAGCACAGCAGGTTGCCCGTAACCACCCCACGTTGCCCGTATCCACCCCAGATTGTCTGTAAGCACTGCAGGTTGCCCGTAACCACCCCACGTTTCCCGTAACCATCCCAGATTGTCTGTAAGCACAGCAGGTTGCCCGTAACCAGCCCACGTTGCCCGTTACCAGCCCACGTTGCCTGTAACCAGCCCACGTTGCCTGTAACCAGCCCACGTTGTCTGTAACCAGCCCACGTTGCCTGTAACCACCCCACGTTGCCGTAACCACAGCAGGTTGCCCGTGACCACCACACGTTGCCCGTGACCACCACACGTTGCCCATAACCACCACACGTTGCCCGTAACCACCCCGCGTTGCCTGTAACCACCCCACGTTGCCTGTAACCACAGCAGGTTGCCCGTGACCACCCCATGTTGTCCGTAACCACCCCAGATTACCTGTAACCACCCCTGGTTGCCCATAACCACCCCACATTACCTGTAATTTCATTTTTTTTATTTTATTTTAGTAACTGCGCTATTCTAATAACCATTAATAGCTGCGGTTTTGCTCCTGTAAATTGGCGCTCCTTCCCTTCTGAGCCCTGCTGTGTGCCCATACAGTGGTTTATGCCCACATATGAGGTACCGTTTTACTCAGGAGAACCTGCGTTACAGATTTTGGGGTGAATTTTCTCTCCTGTTCCTCGTCAAATTGAGAAATTTCAAACTAAACCAACATATTATTGGAAAAATTCGAGTTTTTCATTTTTACTGGCCAATTTTGAATACTTTCCTCTAATACCTGTGGGGTAAAAATGGTCACCACACACCAAGATGAATTCTTTGAGGGGTGCTCTTTCCAAAATGTGGTGACTTTTGGGGGGAATCTATTCTGCTGACACTACAGGGGCTCAGCAAACGCACCTGGCGCTCAGAAACATCTTCAGAAAAATCTGCACTGAAAATGCTAATTGGCGCTCCTTCCCTTCTGAGCCCGGCTGTGTGCCCATGCAGTGGTTTATGCCCACATATGGGGTACTGTTCTACTCAGGAGAACCTGCTTTACATATATTGGGGTGACATTTCTCTCCTGTTCCTCGTGAAATTGAGAAATTTCAAACTAAAGGAACATATTATTGGAAAAATTCGAGTTTTTCATTTTTACTGTCTACTTTTGAATATTTTCCTCAAACACCTGTGGGGTCAAAATGCTCACCACACCCCAAAATAAATTCTTTGAGGGGTGCACTTTCCAAAATGGAGTGACTTATTGGGAGATTTTACTCTGTGGACACTACAGGGGCTCTGCAAACGCACCTGGCACTCGGAAACTTCTTCAGCAAAATCTGCATTGAAAAAGCTAATTGGCGCTCCTTCCCTTTTGAGCCCTCCTGTGTGCCCATACAGTGGTTTACGCCCACATATGGGGTACCATTGTACTCAGGAGAACCTGCGTTACAAATTTTGTGGTACTTTTTTCCTCTTGTTCCTCGTGAAATTGAGAAATTTCAAACTAAAAGAACATAATATTGGAAAAATTTGAGTTTTTCATTTTTACTGTCTACTTTTGAATACTTTCCTCTAATACCTGTGGGGTCAAAATGGTCACCACACACCAAGATGAATACTTTGAGGGGTGCACTTTCCAAAATGGAGTGACTTATGGCGAGATTTTACTCCGCTGGCACTACAGGGGCACTGCAAACGCACCTGGCGCTCGAAAACTTCTGCAGCAAAATCTGCATTGAAAAAGCTAATTGGCGCTCCTTCCCTTCTGAGCCCTCCTGTGTGCCCATGCAGTGGTTTATGCCCACATATGGGGTACCATTGTACTCAGGAGAACCTGCGTTACAAATTTTGGGGTACTTTTTTCCTCTTGTTCCTCGTCAAATTGAGAAATTTCAAACTAAACGAACATATTATTGGAAGAATTCGAGTTTTTCATTTTTACTGTCTTCTTTTGAATACTTTCCTGTAATACCTGTGGGGTCAAAATGGTCACCACACACCAAGATGAATTCTTTGAGGGGTGTACTTTCCAAAATGGGGTGACTTATGGGGGGTTTTCTCTCTGCTGACACTACAGGGGCTCTGCAAACGCACCTGGCGCTCAGAAACTTCTTCAGCAAAATCTGCATTGGAAAAGCTAATTGGCGCTCCCTTCCTTCTGAGCCCTGCTGTGTGCCCATACAGTGGTTTACGCCCACATATGGGGTACCGTTGTACTCAAGAGAACCTGCATTACAAATTTTGGGGTGCTTTTTGTCTCATATTCCTTTTGAAAATGAGAAACTTTAATCTAAACGTATATATTATTGGAAAATTAAAATTTTCAATTTTTTTCCTGCCTAATTGTGAATACTTTCCTCCAGCCCCTGTAGGGTTAAAATGCTCATTATACCCCTAGATTAATTCTTTAAGGTGTGTAGTTTCCAAAATGGGGTCACTTATGGGGGTTTTCAGGATACCAGACTTCTAAATCCATTTAAAAAAAGAACTGGTCCCTAAAAAAATCAGTTTCACGAAAATGTGATAATTTGCTGATAAATTTCTAAGCCCCATAACACCCTAAAAAAGTAAAATATGTTTACCAAATTATGCCAGAATAAAGAAGACATATTGGTAATGTGACTTAGTAACTAATTTATGTGCTACGACTTTCTTTTTTTAGAAGCAGAGAATTTCAAAGTTCATAAAATGCAAATTTTTTTAATTTTTCATGATATTTTGATGTTTTTCACAAAAAACACACAAAGTAGTGACCAAATTTTGCCACTAACATAAAGTGCCATATGTCACGAAAAAACAATCTCAGAATCGCTAGCATACGTTAAAGCATCACTGAGCTATAAGAGCATAAAGTGAGACAGGTCAGATTTTGAAAAATTAGCCTGGTCATTAAGGCCCAAACTAGCTGCAGCACAAAGGGGTTAAATGACGGCCATCCACTCAATTTCAACATTGTGTGAACAGATCCTTTCTGTGTTTTCAATCCAGTCCTGGTTTTGGTTGCAATACTGACTGAAATATACGTAGTGTGAACGCAGCCAAAGGCTATGTTCACACTATGTATATTTCAGGCAGTATTTGGTCCTCAAGTCAGATCCTCATAGCAACCAAAACCAGGAGTGGATTAAAAACACAGAAAGGCTCTGTTCACACAATGTTGAAATTGAGTGGATGGCTGCCATTTAATGGCAAATATTTGCTGTTATTTTAAAAAAAACGGCTGTTATATTGAAATAATGGCAGTTATTTACTGTTATATGGCGGCCATCCACTCAATTTCAACATTGTGTGAACAGATCCTTTCTGTGTTTTCAATCCACTCCTGGTTTTGGTTGCTATGAGGCCTGAAATATACAGCCTCAAATATACGTAGTGTGAACATAGCCTAAGGGTACAAACACACACACCGTATACGCAGCAGATCTGCAGCAGATTTGATGGTGCAGATTTGATGCTGTGTTCAGCTATTTAGATCTAATCTGCTGCGTATTTGTTGCGTATTTGCTGCGTATCGCAGCAGTAAATACGCTGCGTGTGTTATACGCTTAGGCTGGGTTCACACACAGTATATTTCAGGCAGTATTTGGTCCTCATAGCAACCAAAATCAGGAGTGGATTGAAAACACAGAAATGCTATGTCCACATAATGTTGTAATTAAGTGGATGGCCGTCATTTAATGGCAAATATTTGCTGGTATTTTAAAACAACGGCCGTTGTATTGAAATAATGGCAGTTATTTACCGTTATATGGCGGCCATCCACTCAATTTCAACATTGTGTGAACAGAGAGACCTGACATGAGGACCAAATACTGCCTGAAATATACTGTGTGTGAACCCAGCCTTATGGTGCGTTCACACCTACAGGATCTGCAGCTGATTTTCTGCAGCAGATTTCATTTAAATAACTGAACACAGCATCAAATCTGCTGCAGATGTGAACACACCCTTACAAAGTAAATTGTTTCCAAAACCCAAAAACACATCCACAAAGCATAAGAAATCCTAAGGCAGTTTCCTTGTACCTAGATAATGTAAACGCAACTTTAAAGCTTTTGATGCTACATAAAGAAATTGACTTGTGTAATATGAATAATCTACCTTTGTAGATGGGATTGGAGACTTTTTCCGAGACACCCCTGTCCACATGGTTCACTTAAAGGTGACATGCATTCTGGAAATCTTACACATTTCATGTGTTATATATCTCTTATATTGTTATATCTCTTATATTGTTAGAAGTAATACTGCTGAATTACAGATCACGTCCGCTCATAGGGGGTGTCTGAGGCACCCCGACTCCATTCACCTCCTAGATGATACTAAGGGAACACAGATTTCTGTATTCCCTTCTAGCAAATTACATATATGACAATGGCAGCCTTGAATTAGCTGACTCCAGCTGTCTACTGAAAGAGTATTCACCATAACCCATCTGAATAATTATTTCATATGGGAAACTGAAGCTAGATTATTGCTTACATAGCCATAAACCTCTATCATAAGATTAAACATGTTACTAAAAAATGGATTTGCTATGGTTTTATGTTGTGGTTAACCCCATATTGTGCCTATTCTTTTCCATTGTGTATGTACACACATGCATCCTGTCTAGAACTTCCAGCCAAGAAATTGTACTGTAACCTCTCAGGGACAGGTGTATAGACACAACAGGTAACTCACCAGACATTGCTGCCTGTCCTCAGGTGCAGGGGGAAGCAGCTGCTGGAAGGTATTTGTGGGATTTATGCAGGAAGTCTTCCTTTTTCTCCTCATGTGTTACTTCAGTCATAGTCAGCAGTTGTCCAGGCACACTTCTATCATGATCACCTCCTCAATGAGCTGTGCTGGGAATAGTCTCCTGAGCCCTCCCCTCCTGCTGTACACACTCACTGATCTATGTCTTGTGTGGATAGGAGAGGTGACTTGCAGGGGCGGGGAGTATGCTGATAATAATGAGACATTTAGTCATTTTTCTTTTACAGCTGCGTCTCCTGGATTATATATATATATATATATATATATATATATATATATATATATGTATATACCATATGTACTATAAGACTGGGCTCATAGGATTTTAACCATTTTTATCCAAATGAGGAGTGCATCAAAAAAGCAATAGGTGCATCTTTCTATGGCTATGTTCACACATATGACAGCCACCTCAAAATGACGGCCATTCAACATTATGGACAAAAGTATGAAATTAACTGTATAATAGTTTTTCAGTCAATTCCACTCCTAGTTTTGGCTAAATATATTGGCCAGAATTTGATATGAGGTATTATTCACTTTAGACTATGGTCACACACAGTAAAATAAATACGGCCATAATTATCAGTGAAGAATACGACTGTATATGCAATGTGTGGCTATGTTCACGTATTTTGGTCTGTATGTTTTTTTAACCAAAACCAGGGGTGGGTTGAAAACACAGAAACTGTGCAAATCTTTCCATTAGGCTGGCTTCATACCGTCTTAATATCCTTATTTTATTTATTTTTATTTTTTTTGCAAAAACACTAGCAGCCAGATGTTAGGTGGAAGTCAATAGACGTTTTTGATATGCCTTACACGCAGCATTTTTGTTTGGGGGGGGGTGCATTTTTCCCTCCTTTCTGTCGTTTTAAGACTCTGTGGCAGTTTTTCCAAAACAAAGCACGCTCAGGGTGTGACTTTTTTTCTGCAAACTATGGTGCTTTTCTCCCATAGATTTCAATGGAAGTCTTCTGCTCCAATAGCTTATATGTATGGCGTTTTTAGTGGAGCTTTTGTAGGCAGAAAAAAAAACACAGTATGATCCCCAGGGGTTAACTTGACCCCCTGTGGGCAAGACTGTGGTTCGTAGGGGGGTGGGACGGGGTCAAGAGGGTGACAGTTCGGACCCCAGGAGGTTAAATCAACCACATGTGAGCCAGACTGTTCTCCATTGGGGGGGCGGGGCACTGACAGGGAATAGTTAACTTACACTCTGGTCTTCTCTGCTTCAGCCAATCAGAAGCTAAGATGGGACCCTGCTGCAGCTGCTGATTGGCTGAGCACAGACTTGTGAAGTGTCAGCCCAGCCAATCAGTGGCTGCATCGATGTCACGCCTCAGCCACTGATTGGCTGATCACAGATTTGAAGATCCAAAGCCTGGTACACTTTAAGCTCAGCCTAGTAGTACCAGGATGGGGAGGGCCATTTCTAATAACACCATCTTCCCAGATGCTGCTTACAGTTCGGCACTTTCACACTTAACCCCCTGGGGCCAGACTGATCTCACACTGTATCCATAACAGCAAGGAAGAGGGTTAAGTGGCGCCCTTCCTTGCTGGGATAGGTGCAGGGGGGAGCATCAACACTCACCTCAGATGTCTTCTCTCTTCATCAGAACCCAGCATACTGAGTTTGAAGTGTGCCAGTCTTTTGCTCCTTAAATCTGCGATCAGCCAATCAGAGGCTGAGGCGTGATATTGTTGCAGCCGCTGATTGGCTGGGCTGACACTGCACAAGTCTGTGCTCAGCCAATCAACGCCTGCAGCAGGGTCCCGTCTGAGCCAAAGCTGAGAAGACCGGAGAGTAAATTAACTAACAAGTTAGTAGTAAGTAAATGTAACAAGTGATCGGGACCCCTGTAGCCATGCTGTGGGGGTCCTGATCAGTCAGTGACAGGTCCTTGTCCTGTCAATATGAAGTAGGAGAAAGGATCCGCACCTCAGCCCAGTCCGGTGCACATAGATATGAAGTCTATGAAATGCAGGATAACTCGGCACTCGGAAGCTGCTTCACACACAGGTTTATTCAGCGTACTTAATTACAGCTGTAATTAAGTACACTAAATAAACCTGTGTGTGAAGCAGCTTCCGAGTGCCGAGTTTTCCTGCATTTCTTGTCCTGTTAATGACTACCCTAAACGCTGTGATCGCTATGCATCATGGCCTTTAAAGGGGTTAATGACAGGCAGCTGCTGGACCGCGGCTGCCTGTCATTAGCTCCGGTAACGGCACACTGATGTGTGCGGGACTGCCCACATTGGAGCGGTCCTGCACATGTTTAAAGCCCCTTCAGTCTAGGAATGTATATATACGTTCCTACTGCACGGGGCATGTGCAGTAGGAAAAGATATATACACGTATTATGGACGTGAAGGGATTAAGGACCGAAACAATTTAAATTTTCAGCTTTCATTTTGTCCTCCTTTTGTTTATAAAGCCATAGCGCTTCAATTTTTTTTTACCTACAGACCCACATGAGCCCTTACTTTTTGCGACACCAATTATACTTTGCAATAAAAGACTTAATTTTTTCCATAAAATATGCTGCATAACCGGAAAAATAATTTGTGCAGTGAAATTGAAAAAAAAGTTCAATTCTTTTTATTTTGAGGGATTTCGCGTTTACGCCGTTCGCCTTATGGTAAAACTGACATGTTCATTTGTTCCTCAAGTCGGTACAATTACAATGATATGTAACGTGTAGAGATGAGCAAACCGGGTTCGGGTTTGAGTTGATCCGAACCAGAACATTCGGTATTTGATTAGCGGGGGCTGCTGAACTTGGATAAAACTCTAAGGTTGTCTGGAAAACATGGATACAGCCAATGACTATATCCATGATTTCCACATAGCCTTAGGGCTTTATCCAAGTTCAGCAGCCACCACTAATCAAATGCCGAAAGTTCAGGTTCGGATCGACTCTAGCATGCTCGAGGTTCGCTCACCTCTAGTAACGTGTATAACCTTTATTTTATTTGATGTCTTTTAAAAAATTTTAACTTTTAAAAAAAACTAAAAGTTCTTAAAATTACTCTATTGCAATCCATATAACGCTTCTATTTTTTGGTCTATGGGGCTGAGGGAGATGTCATTTTTTCCACCCAGATCTATTCTTTCTATCAGTACCTTGCTTGCATATATGCTACATTTTTTTTTGCTACATCACTTTTTATTACAATTTATCTGGATTTGATGTGACCAAAAATCAGCAATTTTGCACTTTGGTGGGTTTAGCACTTACACCTTTTACTATGCAAGATCAGAAATGTGATTTAATAGTGCAGGTCATTACACACTTGGCAATACCAAATATGTTTCTTTTCTCTAGAGATCAGTGCAGTATACTTAATACAGCTCTGATCCATTAGATCAGTACTGTATTACTTTGGACTGCTAGATTGCCAAACTGAGATCAGCGTCAGTCCGACGCTGAGGCATGGCCCAGTAAGAGGATGGGAACCCCCCTCCGCGATCGGAGGAAAGAGGAGACAAGAGGCACGAACACTTAGCCACAACTCTTCTTTGGCTCTTCTTTACAGCAAGAAAATACAGATTTGTGCAGAATCCAATTTAATGGATGCATTACCTAGAGATAACATGCTTTCTGGGGGAATCCCATCTACAGTAAACTGTAAGCACCTCGGGTCAGGCCCAAGTGCTTACAGATTTCTTTTAAGTCAACTATTAGTTCACTGAACAAAGTCTTCCGATGCACCAGCTTTATCAATATGCCTTACACAGTGATAAATCTGGCTTTTTTGAAGCCCTAAGAATAAGGGTCCTATTACGGGGGCCAATGGGGGCCAGATGAATACTGTAAACGAGCGCCGATCTGTTAGATCAGTGCTCGTTTATTGGGCCTATTACATGGCTCGATAATCATTTAGCAAGGGCTGTATGGACATCGTTACCGATGTCCTTGCAGCCCTTTCCCAAACAGTGTACATTACCCATCCGCGCTCCAAGGCTCCTCCTGCAGTTTGATACCTTCCTGGTGCCACGCGCTGCTGCTTTAGAGCAGCCCATCCCTGGCCGACCGTGGCGGAGGAGCCCTGGAACGTGGATGGGTAATGTGTACTGTTTGTAGAATCACCAGCCCCTGGCCACACATCGCTATTACACATAGCGATGAACAGTCTTTAGGTTTGGGCCTAAAGAAATTATGAGCCAATGATCGTTTCGACGGCTGATTATTGTTTCTATTACACTAAGCAAGAATTATCGATTATCCCTCCTTGTAATAAGGCCTTAAGGCCGTTTCAGTATCTGATGAGCCTTATGAATTACTTCTCAATTACTTCTCAAGGGGAAATGTCAGGGTTGCCCACAGAAACCAATCCCTATTTTTATTTTAGGACTTGAGTCCCTGAAACACATATGAAGTGATTAGCTGATGGATTTAATTGGAAACAAAGCCATAAAATGTAAACTTTCCATATGTTAAGCTGGATTTATTACAAGAAGTACTAACGGCCCGCCATGCATTTCTGTGCACACTTCAAGCTAAAGATAGGTAAGCTAGATTTTGTCTTTAAATGTATGTGGGCCGATATAGTTTACTAAATTATGTGCACAATAATATCATTACAGGATTTGAGCTCTCGTATTTCGGATACAGATCTACAGTTTACTCCATTCTCCCGTCAAACAGCTATAGTACTACTTAAAGGGGTACTCCGGCCCGGCCGTATTTTTCAGATATGGCCGGGGAGGGGGTGGTTATGGATGCCGGAGGTCACTTACCTCCCCAGTTCCAGTGCCGGGTCCCAGATCATGGGGCCCTGTACCCCTGTCCCGCGGCCGCTTGCTGGTCTGAGCTGCCGCACAAGACATGACATCTCCAGGCAGCTCAGCCATTCGGTGGCTGTAGTGGAGTTCGAAGCATCTACTACTCTTTCAGTAAAGTAATATTTTGTCACCTTCTAGCATGAGCTCATGGTAAACAGCAACGTCTAGTAGCATACGCTTTGCTGATCCTACAGTTCCAATTAGCTATAATATTTGGGCTACAAACTCTATTTTTTATTTTAAAAAAAACACACATTTTTGGAGACCATATGTGAAACGATTTTGGAATGAAAGAATGGCTTAAAAATGCAGTGTGAAAGTTTTTATTAGTGCAAACTCAGATTAAAACAAACACTTGGCTGTGGTTCTCCTGTTTAGCGTATCTCCTTGGTAAACGGAAGAAGTTGGAACTGAAACATACAGACACCGTTCCTTGGCAGCACATTAAAAAATGAAGATCTCAAACTGGTTAAACAGTATCCTGTATACTGAGATTTGTCACTTGCTAATTATTCGTCTTCCTTTTGGATTGTTTCCAGATTTCATAACCATGCATACAATATACATCACATATCTGTAGTAGTGTTAATATGACTAGATAAAGATAAAGAGGTCGGTGTCTAAAATGACAAGTCCCAAGTGACAATGTAGTATGAGGCTGGCTTTACTACAATCTCTGACATAGGGCCCTATTACACGGGACGATTATTGTGTGAAAAATCGTCATATCGTTTAAATTTAAACGATAATCGTTTTGTGTAATTGCAGGCAACGATCAAAAAATCGTTCGTATGTCATTGATCGTTGATTTACATCTGAACCTAAAATTATCGTTAATCCTTCGCTAATTGTTCGCTGTAATTCCACGTTCGTTCGCTCAAGTTCCGCATTTTTTCACTAATCGTTCGGTGTAATAGCACATTGCCCATTGTTTTCCTGAGATCAGAAGGAATAAACGATCGCAATAACGATCGCAATAATGACGATCGTAATAACAATCGTATCTAACGATTATCGTTCTGTGTAATATAGTGAACGATTTCAGGTTAACGATAAACAATTTTGTTTGCGATTGTTTATCGTTAGTCGTTAATCGTTAAAAATCGCTCTGTGTAATAGGACCCATAGAATGCTGTATGTTTAAATTTGTTTGGCACCGATTTAAGGCCCACATTCTTAGTATTCGTGAGGATTTGCAATATCAAGAAAAACCTAAAAATTTTAGTTTTTATAAAAGTAAGCATCCTACTTGTATGTAATGGCTGCAAAGCAGTTGGCACCACCACTTTTACCATTAAAGGGGTTGTCCGAGATAAGCATATAATCAGGGATGCTGCCGGGGCTACAAGGAACATAACAGTGATTTATACTGATGTACACCTCCCCCTGGAAATAGCCGCTCAGCACAAATTCTATACTGTCTATGCTGAGTGGCCATTTCCTGTGTGGGAGCAGCTTGTCAGCAGATTTTGTAAAAACACTGACAACAGTGGAGAGCAGTTAGCACAGGAACTGGCAGCTGTGTCAGAGGAGTGGGACAGGTAAGTAAGTATACATCACTGTCTTTTCCCCTAGCAGCATCCCCAATCATGTGTTGATCCTGGACAACCCCTTTAAACAAATGTATAAAGATGGTAAGTTGGAAAACCTAATTTTCCTTGTTGCATAGTACCACATTTTCTGAGGAAGCCACCGCCATGGCTGTCACAGGTACTTTTTTATATTTTATTTTATTTTAATGTTTTTTGAGACTAGGGCTGCACTAAAACCTTTCTTAGTAATACTTTTTTTCCCCCAGAGTGACCTGAACATTTACTTACAAGTATTCTATGGAAAAAAAGCATCAAAGGACGAGGGCTAGTGCGGCACTGGTATTTAACTGTCAGGATGTCATGGCCACTATTGATCATCACATTTAGGGGGTTAAATATGTCGCATGAGATATCTCAGTGCAGTTTTTGTGCAGTTTTTTGACCCACACCCAAAAGTGGATTCAGCAGGAAAAAAACATATACCTCTTTCTTTTCTATTTCCATTCCTTTTGCAGTGTTTCCCCCCCCCCCCCCCAAAAAAAAGGTCATACTACGTATGACTGCTGTCTAACTGTAGCGATTTTAAGGCACTGTGTATGCTATAAAATGTCTAATTTTATTTTTTGAAGGTATATTTTTTCTGAATCTTTCCATTATTACCAAATTGAATTTCATGTTTTGTTTTTTTATTTTTGCTTAATCCAAAGTGCTTTTTCAAATAAAGTTTATTATATTTTCTAACATTCGTTAATAGAGCTTCAACAGACGTTGTTTTTTAAGCTTTTACTATTAATGACTTCCACATAAATAATTTATGAAATATTTATTGCTAATTATTCCAAAGGAAATGCCACCATCAATTAGAAGTAGCTTCAGATCCCGTGATCATGCACAGTCTGAGCACTCGAATAAAGGCAGAGATGTGTATGTGGAGAGTAGCATGTATCTGCCTTCACAATGATTGGTTAATGCTTTAACGCCTACCCTACCAGTGACAATATAAACAACATTTTTGAAGCTTGAATAAGCATTAAGACATCTAGACTTCACTTATTGTCAGCTAATAGTTTACTTTTGACAGGTCTTAACAGTGGATTATAGTGTAGTCTAAAATGCATTGTAACAGAATCTCTCAACCAGCACTTGCCATCACAATATGGCTTTCCTCTAAGGACAAAATCAGGAGTGGAATGTACAGATACAAATACTGATGGAATATAGTAAATCAAATACTGTCATGTAAAAATCAGCATACCAGCTTGTGTACATGGAATGGAAAATGGAGTCGTACTGAAACTTCCATAAAGGTGCACAGAGCTTTGCCTCTAACACCACATGCCTATGATTTCATCTTTATGCATAGCCTGGCAAATTCCATAAATATTTAACAGGAAAACATTCTAACGGGCTCGGTATCCCAGTAATACTACACTATATATATTTTTCATGTGGTTAACAAAAACATTTTTCTATAGCGTGAGCACTGTAAGCCTACTAACTAAACTGTTGAGTATATTGCATCGCATACAGTGCATACACTGAAGTAAGATAGCTGTGTAGGGTTTTGTCTTTGCATAGTCTATACTGAATGAATGATGTCTTGATCAAGGCCCCCCCCCCCCCCCCAGAAGGGATTAACCAAACCAGTCTGAGTCTAGCGGACAAGAGTCCGTGGAGTCTCGGTTGCGAGTCTCAAAACACGGGATAGCCAGATATCTCTAGCCTGTTGCCACGTGGTGCCTCCATGATGGGGAGAGCACCACACCACCCTGATAGGTAACCCCTAAAGTCCCACTTGGTTGCGAGTATTGGAACATAAATAGGGAAACAACAGGGTGGCCCCTTTTTGTAAATGTCTAACTCAAGGTGCGAGTATTGCAATCATGACAAGGGCTTGCCAAGACAGGCATCGATCCACTGACAGCCGTTTCAGGGTATTTGCCCCTCGTCAGTGTGGAGCAGGATTCTGGCTAGTTGGGGCAATGAAAAAAATCACATGTGTGCCAAAGTCACATGTCTGCCAGCTAGTCTTCAGTTAGATAAACCAGTTAGTCAGTTATCCAGTTAGCTACTAAGCTTATTCCTAGTCTGTGGGAGAGGGTCACATCACAAAGAGGGAAGCGTTTACCTCTGCTAAGCCTCTGAACCCAAATCACTCCTGCTGAAGCCTGTAAGGAGGTCAAGCAAATCCAAGAGAAGTTTCTGCCTCTTCAGTGCTAGTGATCCTGATCAAGTTCCAATAATGCTGCTACAGGCAAGTCATTGCATTGTTACTAGTTTACACTTTGAGGCTAAAAATCTAGTCTTGCTCAAAGCAGTTTTGCCTAGGCAAGGGTTGAATACACTACAAAACAAAACCTTTTGCATTAAACTATTTTCTGAGACCTAAAGTCTGAAATAGTGCTGGTGATCTGTCATGTTGTTAAAGTGTAAGCATTACACCATAGCAACTCCTATCTGTGAAGATCCTCATAATCAGAGGACTGAGTGTAATTTACATCCTGTCAATAACCTGTAGCAACCCCTTACATATATTCAAAGTCTTAGTGACTTTCTCCAGTTAAATCTGCTATATCAGCAACATTTAAAGGGGCAGTGACAAAATATTCATTTATGCACACTACAAGTGTAAGTCACTTGTGCTACAAGACACTGTACATTATCCGAATTTTGTACAAGGAGTTCTGTAAAGGGGATAAAGTTGTTTCACAGACTCCTAGTCTCCTTCCTGCACTTTGTATCACTGAAACAGCTATCTTGACAAATATTGTTGGTTACAGAAGGAACATGGGCTTGCTAATACCACCTTGCCATGTGACATCATAGAAGAACTACAACACCCAGCTAGCACGCAACATAACACAACATAATCAGTTGCCCCCTTGGGTATTGCATTTGTTCCATTAGACTTTTGGGTATAGAGGTATACCATATACCGTAGAAGCATTGTTGCTGGGGATAATATCTCTGCATTTCTGTTACTCAAGTTTCAGATTATAATAGTATTATTTTTTTTATGCTTCATTGTAATAATTGGAATGGGAACAATGCAATACCAAAGCACAAGATTGTTCTGGTATAGTTTGATTGCCTGTAATTTAATTAGGATATGTTCTGTTTATTCTCTATAGAACACAAATCTTGTTTCCGCATATGTAAATCAAGACATTAATTTTAGTTTGAATCATTTTCATATTTCACAGAACTGTTAGTCTAACAGGAAGCAATAACCCACTGCCAGATCCAATTATAAACTTCATAGGGTTGCTTGCAGCAGCTCATTGTGAACACTATCCCGACCCTTTCAATTACCAAAAGTTATGACACAGATGTGACTAAGAAGCCTGAAATAGCATCGATGACTTTAAATAATAGCTTACATCAGCAACACCCACCCACTTATCAGCCTGATTCCTTTTAGGTTGGGGTCACACATAGTACTTCTGTCAGTATTTGGAGCTTATTTGGTCAGTATTTTTACTAAAACCAGGAGTGGAACTGACACAAGGAAAACTTTATTCTGTGTTTTGGGTCCACTTTACAAATTGGTATTGATACAAATACTGATCAATTGAGGACCAAAATAAGTTCCAAATACTGTCTTTGAACCTAGCCTTATTCCTCCACAGAAAGCTCTAAGATATCTTTTTTATATCTCTCTTGTAGAGTTTTGTAGAGGTAATGCATGAGCAGGCTAAGCTCATACACAGTAAAATCAAAGTTAAATATGGCCGTAATTAGGGATGGTCCGAAACTGCCAAAGTTCGGGTTAGTATGAACCCGAACGCTCGGCATCAGATTCCCGCTGCCTGCCCGCTCCGTGCAGTGGTTGATACAGTGGGAGGACCGCCTGGAAAACTGGGATACAGCCTATGGCTATGGCTGTATCCCAGTTTTCCAGGCGGTCCTCCCTCTGTATCCACCCTCTTCACGGAGAGGGCAGACAGCGGGAATTATTGCTAAGCGTTCGGGTTCGTACGAACCCGAACCGAACTCGGTTTGGACCATCCCTAGCCGTAATATTAGGTGAACATAAAACAACGGTTAAAAAAAAAAAAACAACTGTGGTATTTTGCAAAAGCAGGTGGTATAAGAATGTTCAATATTTAGTCAATGGTATTCAATTACGTATATTAATCTTTCATCCGAACAGTATGTGCACTGCTGCCAGTTTTCCATTGACTTTAATGGAGCGCATTATTAGGCTGGGTTCACACACAGCATATTTCAGTCAGTATTGTGGTCCTCATATAGCAACCAAAACCAGGAGTGGATTGAAAACACAGAAAGGCTATGTTCACACAATGTTGAAATTGAGTGGATGGCCGCCATTTAATGGCAAATATTTGCTGTTATTTTAAAACAACGGCTGTTATATTGAAATAAAGGCAGTTATTTACTGTTATATGGCGGCCATCCACTCAATTTCAACATTGTGTGAACAGATCCTTTCTGTGTTTTCAATCAACTCCTGGTTGAGGTTGCAATATGAGGACCACAATACTGACTGAAATATACTGTGTGTGAACCCAGCCGTATATTGAAAATATGTGCGTATTTTTACTTTAAAATTATTGTCATATTTTACTTGTATTTTACAGTGTGTGTGTGTGTGTGTGTGTGAACTTGTGCTTGTATGGGCTATGTTCACACAGTAAAATAATACCAAAATATGGCCGTAATTTTGAAGTCAAAATATGTTTCTATGTTAGCTTGCATTTACTTCAATGGATCTGAGCAGCGATACTATACAAGACCTATGGGCAGATGCGTTAGCAGTGACCTCTGTCTATACTGGGAGATATGTTACAACAATTATTTACAATAGTGGTTATCAAACCTCAGTACCCAACTTTCCCCAGCGACTTTTCAGTGTTTATTAAAATATAACTTTTATTAAAGTAAGTTAAAAACATTTTGTTTGTGTGCTTGTGACTTAAAAACAATCACTACCATCCAGGACAATTCATAAATTCAATGGTTGTAGAATGCAGATTAGTGAACTGTGAAATAATTGCTTAAAGGTATATATGTAACTCATATCTTTGTGGTCCTCCTCCTTGCACTTTTAGGCTATGTTCCCACTACGTATGAGACCAGCCGTTCCGTGACCCGGCCGGTCTCTGCCTGGATCATCCTGCCCGGCACTTAAAGGACAACTCCGGCGGGACCCCCCCCCCCAAAAAAAAAAAAACACAAACACACACAGACACCATACTTACCATCCCTCCGGTGACGATCGCCACTCCATTCGCCCGCCGTCCGCCTCACCGTCACCTGCGTCCGCCGTCCAGCGATGTCTCTTGCTTCCGGGTCCATGAGAGAGAAAAGGCTGCCAGTGCGCTTGCGCACCGGCAGCCTTTTTATTGGCTGGAGCGCATCACATGGCTTCCAGCAAGCTCAGCCAATCAGGGCTAAGCAAGCTGAAAGCCATGTGATGCGCTCCATCCAATGAAAAGGCTGCTGGTGCGCATGTGCACCAGCAGCCTTTTCTCTCCCATTCACTCTCAATGAAGACGCCGAAGAGGAAGAAGACCCGGACCGCCCCCCAGCTCTGACGTCACCCGTCACCAGATGCCGCCCGGGAGAAGAGGACCGTGACGACCGTAATAGGTAATGTATACATTCTTTAACTTCCGTGGTGGGGGGTCGGGAGTCGGAAAGTGGGGGAAGGGGGCCAGACCGGGTATTTAACCACATTACAAAGTTATATAACTTTGTAATGTGTGTTAAATAAGCCAACAAAAAAATTTCGCCGGAGTTGTCCTTTAAGTACCGCCCGGATGATTTTCCCGGCCGCAGGGTTCTGATGCGAGCGCATCAGCACGCGCCCGCATCAGAACCTCCCACAGCCAGAGCCACTCGCTTCATTGTGTGAACTGACGGGGTCTCCTACAACCGCAATTCATTGAATTGCAGCCTCAGAAAACTGACATGTCAATTATTTGCGGCCCCGCACAGGATACCGGCTGGAGCATATACGATGTGTATACGCTCCGACAGGGATCCCATAGAAATGTAGGCAATGTTCCACACTGCATAAAGTACGGCCGTTGTTGCCGATTGCAACAACGGTCGTACTTTTACGTAGTGTGAACATAGCCTTAGACAGACCCCAGCATGATAGGGCCAATAGACTAATTGGGCCAACACTGGAAGAGGAATTCCCTTCAGCATTTGGACAAGAAAATGGAGATGAGCAAAGTAGTCCAAAATTTGTTTCACAAGATTTGCGAATTTGCTAAAACAGTGCTAAAAAATTGGAAAATGTCAATCTACCAGTCAGTCTACCATTTTCTCCAAGGACAGCAGTGAACGTTGGTGGATCAGTGGCATAAAATCAATTTTCTCAGAGTACATTGGTGAATGAGCAGCATAAAATTACGCTTTCTCCTAAGATAACAGTGGACGTTGGTGGATCAATGTTGTATACTTACCTTTTCTCCCTGGGCAGCATTTGACATTGGTGGATCAGTGGTATAAAATGATGCAGTAGACATTCTAAACTGGCAGCACCATCAGGGGCAATTTCTTAGACCTAGAAGACCCTAGAACAGACACCTGGAAGTGGCAGCACCAGCAGTGACACTTTCATAGACCAAGAAAGGCCTACAACATAGATGTGGAGGTAGCAGCGGCAGCACTCGGACTCTCTTCAAAACTGAGGAGCCTAGAACAAAGACCTGGAGGTAAAAATGGCAGACTCTCTTCGACCCTGAGGGTCTGAGAACATAGACCTGGAGGTGGCAGTGGCAGCACTTGGACTCTCTTCGACCCTGAGGGGCCTAGAACGGACACCTGGAGGTGGCAGCGGCAGCACTGGGTATCTCATCGACCATGAGGGGCCTAGAACATACATCTGGAGGTGGGAGCGGCAGCACTCGGGCTCACTTCAACCCTGATTGGCCTAGAAGAGACACCTGGAGGTGGAAGCAGCAGCATTAAGACTTTATTTAACCCTGAGGGGCCTAGAAAAGACACCTAGAGGTGGCAGCACCCTGGGAAGGAGTGGAGGAACCTATGCACAATGAGATTCAGTACATCAGCAATGCACAGAACGTGTGCAAGCCCTGCCTGCTGCAGTGCTGACATGATGTTCCTGCCATTGTCTGCAGTGGCCACCTGCAAATACAGAGGGGTCAGCCACTTGGATATGTCTTCCTTCATGGGACAAAGATGTTCTTTCCCAGTGTGGCTGCGTTTTCTCAGGCTGTGAAAGTGAAGGACTGCCTGACAGCACTGGGCAGCATTGGTACCCCACAGGTATAGGGTGTGCAGTGGCGTGATGACCAGATGAGGTGGTGGAGGCAGACCATACGGTCTCAGGATATTGGACATGCTGAAATCTTGGAGAAGATAGTGGTGTGACCTCCTTTGCCTCTTGTTGCAGCTGCAACTTTCCTGGAAAGACATTTATCCAGTGGGCAGTCATGGACATATACTGCCCCTGGCCATAACTCAAACTCCATATGTCCCTCTTAGGTGCACTCAATGAGAGACAGGAAGCCGCAAAGAGCCTCCAACCTTCTTCTGCAGGTATGTGTGCATAGATAGAATAGCCTTGTTGGCAAAGAAATGGCAACTTGGCACTCTCCATCTTGGTTGTAGAAAAGCCATCAGGTCCCTAAATGGCTTTGATCCACTAACTAGAACAGGAGGCAGAGGTACAATTCAGGGACTAACTGCTTTCAGCCGAGAATGCTGAATCCTGGCTGGCAACGATGGGCTGTGCAGTGGTAGCTGCAGTCATTTGTTGTTCCTGGCAAGAATTGGCGTGGGGGTCCTGTTTCTTCAAGGCAGTGGGGTGGTGGCCCTCCATATGCTGACACATAGAAGTGGTGCCTGGGTTTGAACCCAAACCCCGACCCACTTTATCATCTCAAATGCTGCAGATGGCTGCATGGTCTTTGCCGCCACCGACACAGAAGAAATTCCAGACCGCTGATCGCAGTGGGTGGTTCTTCAGAGCAGGTGCACTTCTAGGCTGTTGTAAAGTGCCGCCATTGTCTTAGGGTACCCGTTAAGTGCCTGGGCCTTGCCTATGTCTACTGGATGACACTGTATGCCTACCCCTTCTTCCTGCAGACCCACAAGCTGTAGATGGGAACCTGACACTAGGTGCACGTACCCTTAAGCTGTCATCCTCCATATGTAGGCTGTACGACACTGGACTTTGGCCACAAGCTGCCCCTCCCTGGCTCTCCTGACTTTTTTGTGCCCTCTGAACTCCTTCAGTCTCAATGATGCCTTACAATTCTTGACTGTCAGGAAATTTCTCCAAAGGATCCTCCGAGTAGAGCAGCTGAGACTCTGGGGGGAGTGCTAGGCTTGCCAGGAGCTCTCTTGCTGATGGCCCTGGCAAGCAGAATTTGGTGTGAGACACCACAGGAGACAGGGCAGAAAAAACATTCTGCCTTCACCATGGAATTGTGGTGGCACTACTCCAGGACAACCCTTAGATGACTGTTGTCTTTAGGATTTGTTGCTGCCTGATGTGGAGCTTGAACTTTGAAGGATACAGTCTACAGTCCTAGCCTGATTGGTATTTACCTGTCCACTAGGTGTAACACGGAGCTAAAACCTTCCTCCAATCTGGTTGGGCTCACCACTCCCACGAGCCTGTGTTTTACTAGAACCACCTTGTGTGCCACCTTGGCTGCTGACACTGACACCCTGAAAAGGACAGATTTTTAGCATGCTTGGACAGATTGGTGTTTTTTTTATTTATTTTAGAGGACACATAAGACATTTTTAGTGTGCCACTGCTAGTGCCTCACTAAATGGGACAGGCCACAGATTTAACCTAATGGGGTCACTGGTAATGGAAGGGATTGAATACTTTATTATACAGGGGTTGTAAGGGGATTGATGGGGATTTGAATGAGTTTTATAAGATTTTTGTTGCTTTTCCACAGTACAACAGGAACTCCACTGAGCAGGAACATTGGGTTCACTTCACAAACAACACCCACAGACTAGTTTCAATGGATACTGGCTTTACAGAACCCACAGACTGGTTTGAATGGACACTGTCTTTACAACAAACATAGACTGGTTGAAATGGACACATTATTTACAGCACCCACAGACTGGTTTGAATGGACACTGACTTTACTGTACCCATACACTAGGATACCAATGGGTTAACTTAACCCACAGCACTTACAGACTGGTTTAAATGGACACTGACTTTACAGCACCCACACACTAGGATACTAATGTGTTAACTTCACCCACAGCACTCACAGACTAGTTGAAATGGACACTGGCTTCACAGCACCCACACACAGGTTGAAATAGACTCTGGCTTTACAGTACCCACACACTGGGATACTAATTGGTTAACTTTACCCCCATTACCCACTGAATGGTTGAAATGGACAGTGGCTTTACAGCACTCACAGAATGTTTTAAATCGACAATGGCTTTACAGCACCCACACAGTAGGATACCAATGGGTTAACATCACCCAGAGCATCCACAGACTGGATGAAATAGACCCTGGCTTTACAGCACCCACAGACTCGTTAAAATGGACACTAGCTTTACAGCACCCACACTGATTTTACAGCACCCACAGACTGGTTTCAATGAACACTGGCTTTACAGAACCCCTAGACTAGTTGAAATAGACATTGGCTTTAGAGCGCCCAGAGACTGATTTGAATGGACACTGGCTTTACAGCACCCACAGACTGGGATAACTTCACCTACAGCACCCATGAACACCAACCTACAGTGGACTCTCCTATCCCCGCCTTTCTCTCCCTATCTCTATCTGTTTCTTTCCCTGCCCAGACCTAAATGCCTGCTGCAATCTGACTTTCCTCTACATACACAGCCAACTGCCTGCTTCAAGGAAGTGGAAAACGCTATATACAGAGTAAGGGGGAGATGCTGACATCAGAGTGGGGCTTGCAGGTGATTGGACAGCCATACCTTGCTTCCGCCAAGTGAAAGTAGTCTAACTAATTTGCTTCGTAAAAGCTTTGCTGGATTCACTTCTCTATAAGTAACCATAAGGTACCTTTCGGAAAAAAACAGTACCTTGCAATATCGTACCAGAATACCGAAGATCCAGAAATAGTTTCTGTTTCTTCCCAGAAGGAGGATCAACTCATAGAGGGCAGGTACTTGGGCTGGTAACTAAAGTCCTAATTGTAGCTGCAGACCACTGCATTTAGTTGAGCAACTCATTCTCCATTCCCAGTATCACCACTTAGGATCAGTCACACCACCAGATTGCTCCCTCCCAGAGCCAACCACTGTATCCAGTGCTCCAGACACTCCGAGTAATCCTCACCTCACATACACACAACAGCAACAACCCCAATCACTTCACTGACACATGCATCTCGCTGTGGAATTACCTCCACACAGGTCACAGAGTACACTGAGTAATGTTTCACATTCATCTAAAGGGGACAGAGTCTGCCTGTTGTCATGTCTATGTCCATGAGTCTTGCTGTAAAGCATGTCACTAAATGCTGTTAAACAGCTCAGGTAAGATAGCAACCCCTATAACAATGTACAAAAAATGTAATAAAAAAATTCAGACAGATTGATATGCAGAAAACAATTTTAATATCTGACTAATCAGTAAAAGAAAATGTAAGTGATACATTCCCGTTAATGACAGGTATTTTTCAGGAAAAGCATGCTTACCTCTTTCATCCCCTGGCTTTCATGTATAACATGGATAAATGTAGCATGATCTCTCACGTGCCATCAGTTTTGCAAAGTTTCTTTGAAATATTTACATAAAAAAAGGTGACTATTACATATAATCTGTACTTATCCTAAAGCTGCCTATCAAGTGTCTAAAATACCTGTGACCCACTTTTGTCAACTGAACAGTGTTTTCATAGAATAGTAGCATAAATGATAAATAGTGATGAATGATAAATGAATGACCACACCTCTGTCTTGGCTGCGGGAGTATTGTTATCTCTACCACTCTTACAAGCCTTGCATTTAAAGGAAATGCATCACCTAAATGTTTTACTGTCAGGTTGGGGACAAGAGAATACAAGAGAGGTGAAGCCCTGAGCTGGCACCCACCCCGCTGTCCCTGCCTACTTACAAGGACTGCCCTAAGTGGCAGCGCATAACTGGGCAACAGTCCCTAACCTGCACAGGTGAAAAAATGCAAACTCGGGCAAAACAACAAAACACAAGTAATCGTAGTCAGCAAGCGGGGTCGATATCGGTCCGAAGTCATAATGCCAAATCAGAAGACAAAGGGGAACCAGAATCAATGAACCAGGAAACCAATCAGGATAAACACTAGGTCAAGAAACACTCAGGAACTAAGGTTTTAATGCAGGCAAGGATGAACAGATAGGGGTGGATATTTATGGAGGCTGGAGTTCATCCCTAAACCTCTATGCAAAGCTAATTGGCGGTGCCAGAAACCAAGCAGTTAATAAAAGCAAAATACATCTGGGCCAATCAGCCAGGGGCAGTGAAGCATCAACAAAGACGATGCCACCACGTCCCTAGCAGCTGGCCTGGTTAGTCGCCAGACACGCCAACCGGCCGTACATTCGGCATGGACAATTGCTGGAGACCGGCAGTATGCTGACATTTACTGATTAGAGCCTGATACCTAAACATGTTCTTATGTTTTTATAATCTGTTTATATTTCTCATATGTTTTAGTATAAACACATTTTAGTATAAATTTTAGTACATTATAATGAAGGCAGCCATCTTGTCTAAGGGTAAGGCTGGGTTCACACTAGGTTTTTGCAGTCCGTTATTTTCATCCATTTTTTGTAAAAAAAAAAAAAAAAAAACGGATAGGAAAAACGGATGCATGTGTGTGCATCCGTTTTGGCTTTTATGAAAAAGTTTTCTAAGCATAATCTTTAACCTGGGCAGATGTCCTTATGCTCCTTACGGGAGGTGAAGGATGAGCTCTGGCCTTGCTTGGAGAATGCTTTGGTCCCATCTTACCTTTTACTGAAGACTGCTACAGTACATTCTCTACACACTAGGCAGCCTATTATTTTACAACATAGGTAGTTAGGTAGGAGATTAGAAAGAAACATTAACAAACATTCAAAATAAAATGTTTAACAAAAACTTCAACCAATAGGTTATTTTCTGGTGACATTTTCCCTTAAAATCCCTTAGCTGAGAACAGAGCGACAGCAGCAAGCGAGTGAGAGCTGGGGAGGGTTTCAGGGAGGTGCAAGGGGGCTGCCCGGGTGATCGCTTGATTGTCTGGGCAGCCCATAGCATACAGCAGCTCCTATTCCACAAACCGACGACAGCAGATCGTAGCTGTATGAGTCGTTTGTCTTTCAACAATGTTGAATCGTTCCGTGTAATAGGGTCTTTAAGTATGTTCATGAAATCCTAAGAAAATCCCAAGCTCGTGGACTTTTGGAACAATGGGTTCTGGACAAATGGAGGTTTCCTAATAGACTGAGCCCTTATCTAAGATTCTTATCTAGCATTTATACAAGATCTCTCCAAAATTCTTCACAAAGGAGAGGGACAACATTCCTTCATGTGATGTCAGACACAGGTGGGAGATCAATTTAAGAAACACCTGCTAAAGGTTGTTTCTGTCAAATAGAATAACACCAAGCATTGGAGCAGGTACTTACTTTTTATGTATTTATTTTAATTACATGAGCTTTACCTTTATAAACTGGCTGAAAGAAAGTCAGATATTGATAAGCCACATAAGGCATATGGAGTGCCTTTACTTTTGTAGAATTATCTTTTCACAGTAAGTTGTTATTTTACAGGAAACACCAGTTACAAACAGGTTAGTCACGTTAAAGTGCTTAATACAAAAAGTGGTTCTATAGTTCTAATTCTATGTGTATTCAAAGTATTTTGTGTTTACAATATCTGGTTTCCCTTGATATGCTAAAAACAAAAGCATAAACCAATTGAGAGTAACCAACCCTGTCTTCTGCCAAGATGTATTTGTAAAACCAGGGTCATTAATAGAGATGAGCGAACCTCGAGCATGATCCGAACCTGAACTTTCGGCATTTGATTAGCGGTGGCTGCTGAAGTTGGATAAAGCCCTAAGGCAATGTGGAAAACATGGATATAGTCATTGGCTGTATCCATGTTTTCCAGACAACCTTAGAGCTTTATCCAAGTTCAGCAGCCCTCGCTAATCAAATACCGAACGTTCGGGTTCGGATCAACTCGAACACGAACCTGGTTCGCTCATCTCTAGTCATTAATCATTTGCACAGGAATGTCAAAGAGGGCTGGATAGCTGTTAGAATTTCCACATGGTCCGGGGCAGATTTTATTTCATCAGGACACCTTATTTAATGAGCCACCCACAGACTAAAAAATAAACTTATTTGATATTATACCTCAAGTAAATAGACTATTGTTACTGCATCTTCCCTCAGTGAACCTTGCAGAGCCAGTTTGTTGGGGGTTGGTTAGTTGTGCTTTTTTTATATATGTGATTTTGTACTTTCACGATGCTTTTGTATCTTATTGTACTACTACTATGCTGTTAGCCAATGCACTAGATACATTCCCAAATACTTACAGGGCTGGGCACAGTGGTTAAGCCCAGGAGTAAGGATCTTCAGTAAGTTCATTAGGGCACTTAAGGTATACTGGCTCTGCTAGAATGGCAAGACAGAACATGCTGACCCCTTTAATGCTGTCTGGTCGGGTACTGTGTGTCAGACAGCTGGGGATCTTACAGTATCAGTGGATCCCAGTGGCCTAGCACTTCACCTGACTTCTGTGATTGTGTATGTGGACTAAACAGGTTCTACATTATTAAACCCACAAAATTATTTAAGAAGTGACATACAAAGTAATCATTTCTCTGTTTACAAATAATTTTTATTCAAAAATTCTTCCCAATGACCAGGTACTAGTTTTAAACCTCTCACTTTCTTCTGTTCGTGGAGACAGCATAATTGTATGATGCTGCCACCTGCGGGCCAACTGAATGATAGTGCGTTTAAAAGAGAGGATTATAGTTTTAAAAGATTGTGTAATCAACAAATGAGAGGGCAACCAGAGACTACAAGGCCATTCAGAGCCAAATCAAAAGCAGGTAAAAGTAGTACTTGCCTAGGGCACTATCCAACTTAAAATGTAACCAGGCACAATGTAAGCAATAAAAAAAGAAATGTAAAATATAAAAAATATTTGTTATGACCAAGGGACACCACAGAGTCTGATCCAGGATTGTAGACAAAAAACAATAGTAAATGTAGAAGGTCCACAGCTTCCAAAAAACTTAGATTCTTTATTTCAGCATATAAAAAGTACAAGGAATAAAAATGCAGGCCTAAATGTTCGGGGAGAATACCCCTTGATCACGGCATCAACATACACAGTGGTTTAGTGAGTATATATGCTCATATCTAAACACGTCACTTGGGGAACGCCCCTCAAGAGGGAGGGATTACAAGAGGAGAAACACCTGAAAGTACAAAAAACATAAATATATATATATGGAGCAGTACAGCGAACTGAGTCAGTATAGGTATGTTAGATCAGTTTTAAAATTTAGACCTTTAGGTGTTCTAGTCTCCAGGCGGAGTATCCAGAAAGCCTCACGCTTGCGGAAGAGGTGAACCCAATCTCCCCCCCTCTGTGGTTTGGATACTCTCTCAATGGGGATAACACGTAAGGAGCGACACACCCCCTGGTGGGAGTCAAAAAAGTGTCTAGTTAGACCTGACATAGCTCTGCGGAGGTTAAATCTGGCTGCAGCAGCTGCGTCAGAGATATGCTCCGCAATTCTCTGTTTTAACTTTCTTTTTGTGCTACCAATATACTGTAAATTACATTCGGCGCACCAAGCAAGATATACTACAAACGTAGTGTTGCAATTGATAAAAGATAGTATATTAAACTTTTGGCCTGTGCTTACCGATGTGAATGTGGAGCTCTTTTGGATGTGACCGCATAAACCGCATCTGGGCATCGCACATTTATGGGAGCCTTTAGTAGAAAGCCAGTTTTCTCTCACCGGCATCTGGTTATGGACAGTCGTGGGGGATAAAATATTCCCAAGGGTTTTGGCCCGTCTGGCAACACAGCGTATTCCTGAGGATAAGATAGTGTCGCATTTATTATCCTTGAAAAGAATAGGGATATATTTCCTTATTATATTCTCTATCTCCTTGTATTGTAGGCTGTAGGGAGTAGAGAACGTCAGTGGGACAGAGGATGTAGTAGAAGGGGAAACTTCAGTACGGTTTCTATCCCTAAGATGATAATCCCTATCCCTGCTCTCAGCTATTCTTCTAGCTCTATCAATAGTGTGCCTACGATAACCTCGTGACAGAAGGCGTGTGGTCAGGTTGTCACACGCATCCTCATAGGCAAAATCACTAGAACAAGTCCTGCGGACTCTGATAAACTCACCAATTGGGAGATTACGTGTCACATGGGACGGATGATGGCTATGTGCATGCAGTAGTCCATTTCCAGCAGATGGTTTTCTAAAAAGGCCAGTCTGAATACGGCCCTCCTGAAAACGTAGAGAAATGTCTAGAAAAGAAATTTGTAATGGTTCATACTGGTATGTAAATTTCAAATTTAAATTATTAGAATTAACATACTCCACAAATTTACTTACGAGAGGGGGGCCCCCCGTCCATATCAGGAGGAGATTGTCAATGTACCTCCCGTACCACTGGATGTACTCGTGGAAGGGATTGTGTGGATTGTACATGACGACCTCCTCCCAATATGCCATATATAGACAAAAAACAAGCAGGAATAGACAAAGACACAGATAAAGGCAGGATCGTAGACACTGGCAGGCTAGCAAACATGTACACAGGGTAATGTGTACCAGGTGTAATATCCATAACGTTTTGGAAGAAGAATTTGACTTGACTTGAATTTGACTTGAGGCCACAGAATCAAAACCTGGGACCAGAGCATAGGCATACAAGTGCGCTGGCCTAAGATAAATTGACCCCCCCCCCCCCCAATTCTGGATTTACTTAGCGCAAATAGGGCCTACACTTGAAAATAAGCACAGATGTATGTGAAAAAATCCACGATTATTTTCACCCTAAGCCAGGAGCATCCTTAAAGCAGAAGTTTGGCCAAAAGTATTTTTTGATATGTTATTACTTATGAAAAGTTAGACAAATTCCTAATGTACATTAATTATGGGAAATGCACATATAGGGCTATTTCCCTTAATTTAGTAGATCATGGAGACTTCAAGGACACTTGCTTCTAAAATGGAGGGCACCGAGCAGGGAGGGAGAGAGGTGTCGGTGCATCTAACTACCTCCTCCCTCCCTCCCTGCTTGGTGCAGTGGGACAGATAGACACTACTACTCCTGGACACTCCATTGGAATTACACCTGATTCTTGACGTCACAGTTTTTGAGAGAATTTGAAGTCTCCACGATCTACTAAATTAAGGGAAATAGCCCTATATGTGCATTTCCCATAATTAGTGTACATCAGGAATTTGTCTAACTTTCCATATGTAATTACATATTAAAAAATACTTTTGGTCGGAGTTGTCGTAAAAGAGATGTCAGAAGCAGGGGCATAGCTAGGGGTTCAGCCTGGGGGGGGGGGGGGCGTGTCTGAGTGGGACAGGTATGGTACTGGTCTTGGAAGAAAATAACTATTTATTTTTTTTAATCCTGGAGAACCTGACTATCTCTTCTCTGCCTGCACATTATGGTATTAGCTGGTTGTGTTTCATGTTGGGATGTTACATGTGTGCAATACAAGATACGTCATGAGCTGCTACATATCTATTTCCTACCTCATATCTATATATCATCATATATCTCTCTATCATATATTTACCCAATATCTATCGGGCAGCACAGGGATTGTGACACAGCTGATGGCCTAGCATGGGACACATATACTAGCTACAGGCTACAGCAAATTTTAGTATATATTAAAGATAATAACCTAAGAATGTTCTCATTCCAATTCTCTAAATAGCACCATAGCTACCAAATAACACCAGTATACAAGAAGCAAATATTACCACCATACACATTACCACCATACTGTTCCTGACCAAACCATGTATAAAAAGGCCTATACTACCAATAATACCAGTATACAAATAATAAATAATACCTCAACACCATGACTACTACCATTACCACCATATAATGACTAATACCACTATAACAGGCAGGCCCGGATTGGTAATCTAGTGGACCGGGCAAATGCCCACTGGGCTGCCAAAATTACCAATCATACGAACCAGAACCTCGGCAGGTTCGGACCATCCCTAGTTCTGACCCTTTAAAATCCCCCTTTGTGTAGCCGACGTGCCGCACGAGCAGCCTGTCTGTTACACTTCCGGGATGCGCCGCAGAGGATGCAGGACTGCAGAGCAGAAGACGCCACCCGAAGCAGGAAAAGGAAGGAGACGCTGCTGCGGGGGGATCGATGTGACAGGTGAATATGTTTTCCTTTTTTTTCACATTGGTGCTACACATTGTATATAAGGGTATTACAAGAGGAGTCTTGAATCTTTATGCAGATGTTACAATGGATGGGGGCGCTATTCTATATGGGCATATAACAAAGGGGGGCCATTCTATATGGGCATTTAACAAAGGGGGGCTATTCTATATGGGCATATAACAAAAAAGGGCTATTCTATATAGGAATATAACAAAGGGGGGGAACTATTCTATTTGGGCATATAAGAAAGGGGGAGCTATTCTATTTGGGCATATAAGAAAGGGGGGCTATTCTATATAGGCATATAACAAAGAGGGGGCTATTCTATATAGGCATATAACAAAGGGGGGGAACTATTCTATATGAGCATATAAGAAAGGGGGGGCTATTCTATTTGGGCATATAAGAAAGGGGGGCTATTCTATTTGGGCATATAAGAAAGGGGGGGCTATTCTATATGGGCATATAAGAAAGGGGGGCTATTCTATATGGGCATATAACAAAGGGGGCCATTCTATATGGGCATATAACAAAGGGGGGCTATTCTATATGGGCATATAACAAAGAGGGGGCTATTCTATATATGCATATAACAAAGGGGGGGAACTATTCTATATGAGCATATAAGAAAGGGAAGGCTGTTCTATTTGGGCATATAAGAAAGGGGGGGCTATTCTATATGGGCATATAAGAAAGTGGGGGCAATTCTATATGGGCATATAATAAAGGGGGCAATTCTATATAGGCATATAATAAAGGGGGGGAACTATTCTATATGGGCATATAAGAAAGGGGGGCTATTCTATATGGGCATTTAAGAAAGGGGGCTATTCTATATTGGCATATAAGAAAGGGGTGGCTATTCTATATGGGCATATAACAAAGGGGGGGGGTATTCTATATGGGCATATAACAAAGAGGGGGCTATTCTATATAGGCATATAACAAAGGGGGGGGAACTATTCTATATAGGCATATAAGAAAGGGGGGCTATTCTATATGGGCATATAAGAAAGGGGGATATTCTATATAGGCATATAACAAAGGGGGGAACTTTTCTATATGGGCATATAAGAAAGGGGGGCTATTCTATTTGGGCATATAAGAAAGGGGGGGCTATTCTATTTGGGCATATAAGAAAGGGGGGCAATTCTATATGGGCATATAATAAAGGGGGAGAACTATTCTATATGGGCATATAAGAAAGGGGGCTATTCTATATGGGCATTTAAGAAAGGGGGGCTATTCTATATGGGCAAATAACAAAGGGGTGGCTATTCTATATGGGCAAATAACAAAGGGAGGGCTATTCTATATGGGCATATAACAAAGGGGGGCTATTCTATATGGGCATATAACAAAGGGGGGTATTCTATATGGGCATATAAGAAAGGGGGGCTTTTCTATATGGACATATAAGAAAGGGGGGGCTATTCTATATAGGCATACAACAAAGGGGGCTATTCTATAAAGGCATATAACAAAGAGGGGGACTATTCTATATGGGCATATAACAAAGGGGGGGCTATTCTATACGGGCATATACCAAAGGGGGGCTATTCTATATGGGCATATAACAAAGGGGGAGACTATTCTATATGGGCATATTACAAAGGGTGAGGATTATTCTATATAAGCATACTAGAAAGGGGGGGGATATTATATATGAGGATATTACAAAGAGAAGAACTATTCTATATGGGCATATTGCAAAGTGTTGGGTACTATTCTATATGAGCATATTACAAAGGGGGGGGCTATTCTATGTGGGCATATTACAAAGGGGAGGACTATTCTATATTGGCATATTACAAAGGGGGGGACTATTCTATATGGGCAAATTACAAAGGGGGGGGAGTATTCTATTTTGGGATGGCTATTATATATGGCTATTATATATGAAGATATTACAAAGTGGGTGGGGGACTTTTTTTTATGTAAAGGGATGTTACAAAGAAGGACCCTTTGTACGGGGATGTACAAAGATAAGAGGCCTATACTTTATGATGATGTTACAAAGGGGGGGCTACTACTTGGAGGCACAAACTGGGCCTAACTACATATGTGGGGGCACAGAGGGCGCAAGGTTACTGAGTGAAGCAATACTCTTTGGGAGTTTGCATATAGATGTGGATGATGTTGGAGCAAGGAGCCTAAAATGTTTGTCCGGTAGATCCTGCAGAGAGGAGTCATTGCCGGAGAAATCTTCATGATAGCCGAGCAAGAAAAAGCGACCAACTTCAGAAAAAATGTTAGTTGCAATTCATGCAGAGAAGAAGAGAAGACGCCTCCTGTGAGTATGTGTCTGTAATTGCACCATAATCACTCCATTTACATTCATTCTTTTCATTACCAGCTGAAGTTTCACAGTGATAGTCGCAGCACCGCCATGTATGTCACTCAGTCAAAGCAGAAAGGGGCGGGGCAGGAGGTGACACTTCCGCTGGTAATGAAAAGGAGGATTATAAAAGTTTACACTTGACTAAAGGTCCTGTCACTCACAGATTCCCTTTAAGGGCATGTACATGCCTAATCTATTGTGGATTTGGTGCTGCTGAAATACATAAATATGCAACATCAAATCCACAGCAGATTATGTTGTATCTTTTTTTTTTATGCCATGATGGTGGGCATTCACATATTTAAGTAGTGGTCAATTGAAGAAGAATTCGCTACAAAATGTCTATTACACCGCTATCTATAATGTATTGGGGAGGATATGTTATATGTGGGCTGCTGAGGTTTGAGTGCCAGGGCTGATTTTATGTCCCAGTCCGGCCCTGATAACAGGGTCTGACAACTGTGTTCTATACGTTCAATGAATAATATCGACTGTATCATCACATGTTACTATTAATATCAATATACACAGGACAAATTATACCATCACACCATGACTACTTAGCATACCCTTAGCATACAGTCACTGGATAATACCACTATACTGTCACTGAATAATATTCACTATATAAAGAGAAATATTCTCCCTAAGCAGTGACCATATAGAGGTAGACGGGTTCTGCAGTGCAGACCTCACAAGTGATCATAGTACAGCTACATCCAGTGACTCTCGGGAGGCATCTTCTCTTCATGAACTGCAGGTGATGTTTTTGATATTAAAAGTTGTTCACCTTTCCTTTGTTCTCCCTCTGGCTGCTGCTTTGATAAAGACTACTCTGACCATAACTTGTCTCCACAGGATCTGCTTGAGAAAAATTTTAGGTTACTCGCTCCAGTATAAACCTCATCTCTATACAAACACCCCTGTAATGTAGCCTTCTCTATGCAGCCCCTGTGTAGTATAGGCCCCTCTGTAGTTAACCCCCACTGTGCAGTACAGTCCTCCCTCCTCTCTCCAGTACAGCATCCTCACCCCACCCCGATCATACTGATGCTGGAAAACTGTGTGACCACATCATACTGAATTTAAGGTGCTGGAAAGCTGGGTGACCTACATCATACTGAGTACAAGATGTTGGGAAAGCTGGGTGACCTACATCATACTGAGTACAAGATGTTGGGAAAGCTGAGTGACCTCCATCATACTGAGTACAAGATGCTGGGAAAGCTGGGTAGCCCTTATCATACTGACTACAAGACACTGAGAAAGCTGAATGACCTACTAACTACAAGATACTGGGAAAGCTTGATGACCTACTAACTAAAAGATACTGGGAAAGCTGGGTGACCTACTAACTACAAGATGAAGGAAAAGTTGAGTTACTCATAACTGGCAGTGATAAAGTTGATATCTCCCCTCCCCCTGCATGTGCGGTCGGTGCTGGGGGCGGGACCTGTCGGAACTGTCCCAACAAAACTGACTGTTAGGTAACTATGCATACAAATCCCCAACCCCCCTCCTCCTTGCTGTAGGCCCCCAGTGACCAGTACAGGCCCCCTCCATGCAGTGCAAGATCCCCTATATAGTAGCCCCCATAGTAAAGGTTAAAAAGAAAACACGTACTCACCTTTCACCTGCTCCCGGTAGCTCTTCTTCTAAAGACTGCTAAGCCTGACCTCTCCCAGCTTCCTGTGCAGGCAGACTGACATACAGAGGTTGCCTGCACAGAAAGCGTCCAGGTTTCTGCTGTGGCACGCTGTTCCCTTTAGCTGTGCGTGTGTTTTAAAGGCATACGCATAGCTAAAGGTCACTCTGGCCCGAGCATCTGGAACTTAGAATTCAGATGCCTGGAGCGTTCCCCTTAAGCTGAGGGCTCAGACGCCGCCAAAGGTGGCAGCTGTGACTCTAAACAGCTACTGGGGGACTAAAGGGTAACCCTGACCAGCCGACCCCTGTCAGTGGTCCCTCAGCCTCAGAGTACGGAAGCGGCCACCCCCTCAAGGTTCTAACAGGCCCAAAAACCTAGAATTCTGACACTGGACCTCCATTGGTGTATAAATAAGCCTTTATTTCCAGGCCTGGGAGGAAAATGTATTGGACCTTTAATTAAAGGCCATTACCATATTCAATTTACATGCTTTCCTATGTATTACCTAGTAATAGATAGGCATCTCTAGAGTCCTCTTTTCTGGAACTAATATCTATGCTGGAAGGATTTATTGGGGTCTACTTAAGGGTGTTTCTAGTCTCCAGACTTCCAGAGAAATACAACAACATAATAATCTGCATTAATATCTAGTTTCTTTACCTAATAAATAAAAAGAAAACATTTCCAAATGGAGACCATTCTGTCAGTAATTCCTCTCCTTCACCAGAAGATATGAGTCTACTAAGACCTCAATAATGCATTTGTGTATGTATTGCTTCAATAAGTCAAAAATATCTGAGATTATCTACATTTCTTCAGGATTCCATCAGATATGACCCTGCCATTCACAATCTCCTTTAATCTGTTTTTAGAAAAGTTGCAGCTCTTGTCCAGTTGTCAATGCAGCTCTTGTCCAGTTGTCCATGCAGATCTTCTTCAGTTATCTATGCAGCTCTTGTCCAGTTGCCCATGCAGCTCTTGTACAGTTGTCCATGCAGCTCTTCTTCAGTTATCCATGCAGCTCTTGTACAGTTGTCCATGCAGCTCTTCTTCAGTTATCCATGCAGCTCTTGCCCAGTTGTCCATGCAGCTCTTGCCCAGTTGTCCATGCAGCTCTTGCCCAGTTGTCCATGCAGCTCTTGCCCAGTTCTCCATGCAGCTCTTGTACAGTTGTCCATGCAGCTCTTTTTCAGTTATCCATGCAGCTCTTGTACAGTTGTCCATGCCGCTCTTCTTCAGTTATCCATGCAGCTCTTGCCCAGTTGTCCATGCAGCTCTTGCCCAGTTGTCCATGCAGCTCTTGCCCAGTTCTCCATGCAGCTCTTGTACAGTTGTCCATGCAGCTCTTGTACAGTTGTCCATGCAGCTCTTGTACAGTTGCCCATGCAGCTCTTGCCCAGTTATCCATGCAGCTCTTGCCCAGTTATCCATGCAGCTCTTGCCCAGTTGTCTATACAGCTCTTGCCCAGTTGTCCATGCAGCTCTTGCCCAGTTGTCCATGTAGCTCTTGTCCAGTTGTCCATGCAGCTCTTGTCCAGTTGTCCATGCAGCTCTTGTACAGTTGTCCATGCAGCTCTTGTACAGTTGCCCATGCAGCTCTTTTCCAGTTCTCCATGCAGCTCTTGTACAGTTGTCCATGCAGCTCTTGTACAGTTGCCCATGCAGCTCTTTTTCAGTTCTCCATGCAGCTCTTGCCCAGTTATCCATGCAGCTCTTGCCCAGTTGTCTATACAGCTCTTGCCCAGTTGTCCATGCAGCTCTTGCCCAGTTGTCCATGTAGCTCTTGTCCAGTTGTCCATGCAGCTCTTGTCCAGTTGTCCATGCAGCTCTTGTACAGTTGTCCATGCAGCTCTTGTACAGTTGCCCATGCAGCTCTTTTCCAGTTCTCCATGCAGCTCTTGCCTAGTTGTCCATGCAGCTCTTGCCCAGTTGTCCATGCAGCTCTTGTCCAGTCATCCATGCAGCTCTTGTACAGTTGCCCATGCAGCTCTTTTCCAGTTCTCCATGCAGCTCTTGCCCAGTTGTCCATGTAGCTCTTGTCCAGTTGTCCATGCAGCTCTTGTCCAGTTGTCCATGCAGCTCTTGTACAGTTGTCCATGCAGCTCTTGTACAGTTGCCCATGCAGCTCTTTTCCAGTTCTCCATGCAGCTCTTGCCTAGTTGTCCATGCAGCTCTTGCCCAGTTGTCCATGCAGCTCTTGCCTTTAATAAACTGTTTACATACCTATCCACGCTCCTGATGTTTTTCTCGCCCCCGCTGTCCTCTGTCACTGCTGGAACTTCACAGCCAGTGTCTGAAGTGACAGGCCGCTCAGCCAATCAATGGCCACAGCGCTTTCTCGACTCGGCCGGTGAGTGGCCTGTCACTTCACACTGGCTCTGAAATTCCAGCAGCATCTGTGGACAGCAGGCAGAAAGAAGGAGAACACCGGAAGAGTAAATAGCTATGTATAATGTTTACTATTTTTTATTACACAGTCATCAGGCATCGTCTGTGCATCACTATTAAATTGACTCTGTACCCACAATCTGCCCACCCCAAACCGCTTGTACCTTCTTATAACTGCTTTTAATCCAAGATCTGTCCCGGGGTCCGTTCGGCAGGTGATGCAATTATTGTCCTTAAAAACAACTTTTAAACTTGCAGCCCTGAAAGTGGGGGAAGGGAGCCAGACCGGTTATTTAAACACATTATTATTATTTAAGTTATTTAACTTTGTAATGTGTGTTAGGCCAAAAAATGTGTGTTGTCCTTTAAATGTAGCAGTCGGCAGCCAATAATTTTTTATCAAGTTGAAAGACAAAGATCAGCTGATGCTCGTTTCTTTGGCTGATCGTTGTCTTCATTACACAAAGCTATAATGTGCCTTATCAACCTGAATGGACCGATTATTCCTTTGCGCAATAGGGCATTTAGGCAATGTCAGACACTTACTCTAATGTATGTTTTTACCCTAAAAAGGCATTGTGGGAACATAGCCTTAAGCAATAACATTTTGTATTCTTGCATGTAACGCTATGTGGAACTTACTACTTATGGATTATGCTACATACAGGTGATTTATCCCCTAGAAAGACATGTAGTGTAACTTGGCTATTGCTGCCCTTGGGCAATGCCTAATTGCCTGGCCAGTCCTTATTTGCTAGTGAGTCAAGCAACTTACAAAATAATAAATAATTTCTTCAAAATCAAAACATTCAGAAAACAAAAACATCAAAAAAACAACATAAATATATAAATAAAACTCAATCAATATTAATACAGATGTATCTTCAGCAACATAATCATATCAAGCATAGAAAAACTGTAAAAATTAATAAGGGCACAATCTGGCAAGGAGGAAAGTAGCACAGTCATCAGCCAATTCACTCTGCTGCTTCCTCAGGGTAGACAAGTCACCCCAGGTTTGACTTAAGGAGCAGATGGTGCTGCAGCACAGGGATGACACTCATGTAGCAGATAGATCATGCACACAGCCATTGCATTCACTCATATTTACTGTAACTCTTGATAAGTTATGTTTTAAAAGAAAGTTATAGTAATAGGATAGCCTTGTGTAACTCCATTGTCTCTTTGCCTAGAACCTCTTTCTTTTGTAGCCTTGTTTAGCCTATGCACCTCCCTGTAATCAGCTGAAATTTCAGCTTATCTCCCTCCTCCTCCTGATTCACCATCTTGTCTCCTGACACACAGCAAGAAGTGGGTGGGTAAGAGGAGGGACAGTGGGCACCTGTGGCAGCACTCATCAGCATTGCTTGCTGTCTCTTCTCAAGCAAATCCAAAAAAATAACAAAGGGGAACCTTAGTCTGTCATAGAAAATAATTGTCTGTATCCAGAGGAACTTACACAGAATCTGCTTCTTCTTCATCTGTTTTACAGGTAAGTGAAGCAGAGATTAAATGAAGTAGTGATTGTTGTATATACAGTAGTTTGCCAGAGCTGCACTTCTTATATAGTCAGATACCAGTTTGTTCTGTCTGAGAGAATATATTCTATATATTATGTAGTCCTGACAAAAAGAGGGAGTTACAGCACTAAATGATAGCTGTCCTTACATGACTGACTCTGCTCTGCTTCATCTGTATGCTGTATCCTCCTCCATACAAAAACAATGGAATGTAAATAAATATCCACCCTGAAGTATATATGTCTTCAGTGCATGGTGAGATAGATAGATAGATAGATAGATAGATAGATAGATAGATAGATAGATAGATAAATGATAGATAGGAGATAGATAGATAGATAGATAGATAGATAGATAGATAGATAGATAGATAGATAGATAGATAAATGAACAAAACAGAAATCAGGGATAAACATACATCTATTTCATCAAAAACAATGTAGACTACTAGACTTTTCTCAAATATAGATCTACAAGAAAGGATACAACAGAGCTGAGATTTAGAGAAATAAAATCACTGTATGTATTCATTTCCACATTGCATGGGAAATCTTGTAGGTCTATTGTGTAACTTGTGGAATTGTTACACTGAAGTTGCAGGAAAGAAGTAACAGCACTGAATTTGTAAAGGTTGGAGTAAGCAGTGTAACATATACAGTACGGATAAAACACAGTTGAATCAAGTGACACACTTAGCACTACTGAGCTTTATTACAGTGTGTTAAAGCCCCTCCACAAAAGACTTCTAGGGAACTGTAGAAAAGTTTGTTTTATATTTTTTATTTTTTTATTTTTTTAGTGAGCTTCATACACATCGTACTAGGTAGCTGCCAGATAAGCTGTAGTTTACGTAATAAGTGAATAGTAACTCAACAATAATGATATTTTGGATATTAACAGCTAAGGTCACTGGGTAAAAGATATGCAATTACTGGGATCAATGTCCTGAAAACTTGTGCCCTCTCCATACTGTCAGGAACCACATAGAGGCAAATTATGTGCATCTTAATTTAAACATCTTATATATCTTGCTACCATGTAATTTTTTGTATAATCAGCATAGAAACACAATGCTTGCTGCCTGAGGTTAAGCCCTTTATTCTAATAAGAGATGAGCGAATTTACAGCACAAACGAAGCGAATCGTTTTGTCAGCTTGGCAATCTGCTTATCAGCCGGCTGCCTTTGAAGTCTGCCTGCTCCGCCCGGGTGCCTGGAAAGTTGGATCCAGTCCTGAGAGAAGTTTCCCAGGACTGGATCCAGCTTTTCCAGGTACTCAGGGTGGAGTGCCACGGAGCTGCATGGACTTCAAAAGCAGAAGGCTGATAAGCAGATTGCCGAGCTAACAAAGTGATTTGCTTAGTTTGCACTGTAAATTCGCGCATCTCTAATTCTGAAGGGTTATGGGTGGTATTGCGGCTCAGTTTTGTTGAAGTGAGTTGTAATTCCACACACAACCTGAGGACAGATGTGGTGCCCTTTTTGGAAGAAAGCATCTATGTTTTTCTAATCTTATTTTTAAAAAATACACTTAAGCCCCTTTTCTGAACCAGTAGTCACAGCAGCCTCCCTTCCCTCCACAGTTACAGCAGTTCAAAGTAACATCTTACTTTTATTCCAGTAGTCATAGCAGTGCCAATCTAATCCCAGTGGATTGCTTTTCTTCCAGTAGTTCCTGTTGTGCTTCCCATCCTTAGTGTTTACAGAAGTGCTTTCCCTCCCTTTGCTCCAGTGGCCATTTCATTGCCTTTCAGTGCCCTAGTATTTAGAAATGGCCCCCTTTAATTCAGTACTAACTAACACAATCCAGTCTGGGTACATGGCCCATTGGCTAGCAATATTGCTTGGCAGCACCAGGGTGCAAAGTTTGAATCTGACCAAGGACAACATCTGATGGAGCTGTTATGTTTTATGGGTTCCATCCAACACTTTAACCATATATCGAGAGATTAATTAGCGTCCTATAAAATATGGATTATTTAGTGTTGAGTGGTCCTGTCAAATTGTTCAGGTTCGGCAGTGTCCTCTGAACCCGACCGCTTGGCATATGATTTCCTGTGGCTGCAGTCCTAGGGCTGTCAGGAAAATGTGGATACAGCCTACGACCTCCAACTTCTGAAGCTGTGAGAAACCAATGCCGAACCTTCGGTTTCGGAGAATGTTACCGAACAATCTGCTCAACATTAACCTATGTGCATGTCTGAGAAAATGGTTTGTAAAGCCAGGGCACTTTCAGACTGCCATAAAATGAGTGTTTTTGTGCATATTTTAAAGACACAATGGTCTAAGTTGGGAGGTCCAGGTGTTATGTCAATGTTACACCTGAAAGGGGTGTGATAATTTTATTACTGCCCTGTGACCTAGTTTGATAATATAAAAGCAACAGGTAAAAATAAAATACATAAAAATAATGTAGACTACATAACCTGATATTCTGAGGTTCCTGAGGAGAAAACCCCTGAAGTGTAATATTATTTTAATACAACTGGACAGAACGGCTTCTGTTTCCATGTGCACGAGCAGCTGAGCACATCAGATATCCCTCTGGCTTAAAAAGACTTTCTTCCTCCCCTGAGCTGGAGCTTTCCCTCAGCTGTTTCTGACCTTCTTACAACTGGCTAAGCTGACAATCACCTGATCGCTTTGTACAGAATTCCCTCCCGGCTCAGCCTTCTCTGCCAGTTTATACAGTTCTTCTGGCTCCCTGTAATGACATCTTTTCTCTCCAGAGAATAGTATTGCCTTGTGAAATTAACATCCATGCGGAAATCTCGCTTGTGCATCTAAAATCTGACTAGAGTGTATTTCTATGGACCAGGGCTTTACCACAATTGACTGTACATCCTAGCATAACTGTATACATAAAAGTATACAGTGGGGTATGTATTCTGTAGTGGATGTACTATATAGGTTTACAGCTGTATACTTCTGTTCTCACATTTAGGGTAGCTTCACACGTAGCGTACCGCTGCGTTTTTATCGCTGCGTTTTTGGTGCGCTTATTACATGCGAGTTTTGATTTTCACATGAAAATCATGTGAAAATCAACACTGCGCATGTAAAAAATGCAGCAAAAACGCAACAAAAATGCAGCGATAAAAATGCGATAAGAACGCAGCGTTAAAAACGCAGCGATACGGTACGTGTGAAGGCACCCTTAAAGTGGTTCAGTGAAAAGACCCAGACCCAGATTTATCAAAGTGTGTAAGGCTGGGTTGTAAGGCTACGTTTTTACAATCCATTTTATTATCCGTTTTTGCAAAAAATGGATGAAAAAATGGATACATTTGCGTGCATCCATTTGATTTGTTTTTCCATTGACTTCCATTATAAAAAAAAAAAAAAAAAAAACATCCGTTTTTTTTTTAACTGACACAAAAATGAGGTTGACTACATTTTTGTGTATGTTAAAAAAAAAAGGATCATTTAAGTAATGGAAGTCAATGGAAAAACAGATCAAAACAGATCAAATAAATCAAATTTTATAAACTTTTTTTTTTAATTATATTTTGAATGTCGCTATCCATGTAAAAATACTAAAATATGGCTGCTTTCAAACTTGCCACTAAAGCACACAGTAATCTGACATTTACTCTTTTCTGCAGCTCAGTTGTCCGCTTTGTTATCACTTATGACGAGAGGGGAGAGGGTTTAAGGACATCTCCATTTTACTGCTGAATGCCTGGTAAGGTCCTGTTACTGCTGTACTGATACTGTTGTACTGTACATATTATGGTCTATAGTAGAGATAAGTGACGCATGCGTCGTTCAGCTTTATACAAAGCATCAGCTTTTGAATCCTGCTGTCTATTCGCTCCATGGAAAAATTGGAGACAACCCGAAGACTGCTTGGAAAACATGGACACAGCCCCTAGAAAACACGGCTGTATGCATGTTTTTCAGGCGATCCTCGGGCTGTCCACAACTTCTCCACGAAGCCGTCAGAAAGCGGGATTCAAAAGATGATGCTGATGCTTCCGCTATGCTCATCTTACATACATCGTCCACATACTGTACATCTTCATGCCATTCCCTGGTCTCTACGGGAGAGCTGTACTCCTAGAGATTGTATTAGTTTATTAACAATTTTCACACCAAAAAGGAAGAAGGATGAAGCATAAAGTAACATGATTTGTGGCTGCCACTGGTTTGGCAAACTGAGTTGTGGAGCCTTAGGGATCCCCTAGTTTTCACCCCTGTCTCTGTAAGAAAGGTTGACCTTAGGATCATGATTCAAAGATTGGCTACCAGTTGGCAACTAGACACAGTAGCAGTGGAAGTACTGACACAAGAAAAGGCATTGAGTGAGAAATAGAACACACCAAGAACGGGTTCATTCTTCAGGTGGACGGCAGAATCTGCATGTGCATAGAATGGAATCTATGGCACAAGCGGAGATGTACGTGGCCGCAAGCGAGGGCAAGCTGCGGAATCCATGGCGGGTGATCCGTCCAGGTTCTGTAGTATGCACATACCCTTAGTCAGAAAAAGGCTGCTGACAGGTCTGCTTTAATCGCTAAATACAGAAGAACAGTGTATAGAATAAAAGATATAATAATCCTGCTCATTGTAGACTGGGATCATTCTGATGGTCACTGGGTGCCGAAAGCTGCAATATCTCATGTTATGTGAAATACTGACCTTTTCCTGATTTTTAAAGATTTTACCTATATTAATACAAGATAAATGAAAAAAGTTTCATAAAACTTCTTGGCAAAAAACAATAAAATCTAAATTTTTTTATAATTGTTAAACTGCGTGGTTTAAAAGCCACAATAGTCCAGTTATTAAAGATTGAATAGCCAAATTAAATTTTAAAAAATAAACAGTAAAAAAAATGTACAGCTTGTAAACTGTGAATGTCAAACTTTTTTTTAGAATGTTTGTAGAATAAGAGTGTAGAGAGTGTAAACTATGTTGATTTATGGGTGCAGCTTATTATTGTTTCATGTTTATTCTTGTTCTCCGAGGTTGGTTTAGTTATGGAAGGTATAGTGCTTCATAATGTAAACTATATATCAGAGGTGTAATGTAAAATTTCTGAAGACCCGGTGCACAATTACAGCTTAGACTCCAGGATGCAGCATAAAACCAGGAAGTTTTTTGTTAATTAGTTTCGGTGTGAATCCACATTACCATGAGAAAATCAAGTAGTTTGAGTGATTTTGAACAAGGCAAGACTAGCCAGGACCAAAATTTTAAAAAACTGACAGGGTTTTCTCTTGTTAGAGGTGGATGTCAAAGTGGTGCACAATTAGGCTACATACCCACAATGTTTTTTATTAGTCGTTTTATGGCTTCCTTTTTAGACAGGCTTAATTTTGATGCCAAAATATGGGCCTGTTATGCAAATCCCGGCCGTCATTTGCATAATATGCCTATAGTTAGGCACCAAAATGATGTCTGTCTAAAAAGGAAGCTGCAAAATGTTATGTTGTAGGAAGATAACCTTAAGCAAACTGCAGTTGAACAAATAATGTGAATGCACAGCGTTCCTAAGCAAAGATCCGCTGCAGTATACTGAAGTGGGTTTCCATTTTATTAGTAAATTTTTATTAATATATATTTGTTTTATTGTGTATTATAGAGGTGAGCTGAGGAATAGACAGATCACCATTTACACATACACACACCACATTCAGGGAGTTGAGGGCAGATTATTGGCCAAAAGTGTTGCCAGAAACGCTCCTTGGGGTCCCACGCAGAAGTGATACCAATCAGCCAAAGACAGGGAAAATGTCCATGCTCTATATTCAGTCTCTACTTCCGCCAGAGTGACTACATGGCGAAGGGGCTCAGCCTCCATGCCTCCTTAGCAGGTGCCAGGACTTCCGAATAATAAGCAGTCTTTTTTAATGAAAGTCTAGGATTACAGAAAAGTTATATGCACAAGATCTGAATGGTGTGTCCTACATCTAAATGATAGTGGGTTTGGGGGGGGGGCTTAAAGCAAGTCTGTATCCCCCTGAGATCCCCCTAAACCACTGGTACTGTTGGAGAGCCACATTAAATCCATGCCCTCTCCAGTATTCCGTTTGATTACTGATGCCTTTGTTTTAGCAAAAAGCATCTTTTATTCCGGCAGTGGGAAGCCTAGAGCATTCAAGCCCTAGGCCTGTATCCCCTTTCTCGTCTTCCTGCCCGATCTCCTTGTCTAAAGCGACGCCCCCTGGACACTATCAGCATCTTAAATTATGACAAAATCCAGAGCATGCGCCATTGCACCTCCATGTGATGCAGGCCCTGGCGTGGCCTGTTCTTCTTGCTATAGAGAAGAAGGGGGGAGGAAGACCCAAGAGGCAGTGCAGGCCTCTGGCACCAAGCTGCTGGAAAAAATTTTTTTTTTACCAAACCAGAGGCATCAGCAGCCAAACAGACCACAGGAGTGGGCTTGTATTGAACGTGGTTATGCAGATGTAGCAACGGTGTGTGTGTGGGGGGGGGGGGGGTAACAGGGGATACAGATTCGCTTAAAGAGATGAAAGAATTCAGTTTCCTTCTTGCTTAAAGTGGGCACTTGTGCCTACATAGGCCTTAATTTGAAATGAGTCTTTTTCCATTGGATGCCGTGACATGTTCCTGCTTCTAGGGGTTAAAATCTGTGTACACACAAGCTGGAATGAAGACTCTAAAGCAAAGCACAGAGTTGTATTTAAGTAGCTGTTTGGGCTCTGAGCATTACCTTATAGGCAGTGTGCATCAGTCCCTAGGCCTTATATACAGATGTGTCATATCAGCAGAATGGTCTCTGCCATAAATATCCACAGCAATTAAAGGGGTTATCCAGGGTTAGAAAAAACATGGCTACTTTCTTGCAAAAACACCACTACACCTGTCCTCAGGTTGTATATGGAATTACAGATCAACTTCATCCACCTCAATGGAACTGAGCTGCAGAACCGCACCCAACCTAAGCCTGGACAATCACTTTAATAGTACAGTTTAAGTGGATAGAGCTTCTAAAATTCTATTCTATTCCTGTGTACCAGAAAAAATCCAGACAGAAATCTCAGCATGCTGTGAATTTTCTAACCTGCAGGTTTGCTCATCATTCTGCAGAAAAGCAGTGGTTAGGGTAAAAGCTGCAGCTCGGTCTGGAATATGCTATCATATGCTGAGAGTAAGTAACCCTTACTTACATTGTTGTGCTGCCAGTTTTGTTAGACTGTGTTCACACAGCTATTTTTTTATTTTTTATATATTCTTTATATCTTGCTCTCAGCTGTACTTAAAACCATAGTTGTCAATGCTTCTTAGTAAAACAAATTCCACAAGGAAATACTAGTAATACACAGCTCTTTTCCATGCGAATAGCATACAGTTTTATACAGCAGGTTTATTTTTAGAGCCATATAGATTATATATATATATATATTATACATTATATATAACAGACAAACATAATTAAAAGGTGAATATGAATAGATCCTTAAATATGAATCCGACACTCTCTTTGTAAAGTTCTTTAGTGTCATCACCCAGTACATTTCTCAGAAATACATTGGTAACATTTAATTATTTTTTTTTTATATCATAGAGGAAATCTGTTTAATCCGGTGTTCAGTATAAGCTTTTTGTTCTGTAATTTTAACTTTGTACAATATAAGTAGATTGAAGATTAAAGAGAATTATTAAATATTGAAATCAGGATTAGTTCATGTTTTTAATATTTGTGCATAAACTTTTATTTTAAGATTTATTTTTCAATACAATAACTCTCCAGCAATAACAACATACTAAATACTTATTACAAGCAGATGGAAAGCCATAATTATGTCAATCATATCTCACTCACATAAGACATAAAACCATCTAGTCAACTAAAATAGTAAAATACCTAGACATACCATAATGTGGCACACCTAATCTTACAGAATATCTTACAAAAGTGACCAATCACTATTATACAGTATAAAAACTCTATTCTCACCATTATTCGTGATAAAGTTTTCAGTATGTGTCTAGAAAATAAAAATTGTATGTCCATATGTATCTGAGTTAGACAATCTTGCTCAGTGGAGACAGACTTTCCATCATGTGCGCAAAACCTTCAGTTGCAGTAACCATCATGATCTTTAAAACAATGCTAAGATGGTATTATTCGTCATCTAGGATACATTTCATATTCCCTAGTTGCTTCGATCTTTGCTGAAGAAATTGTGAGTATGGTAAGTTACTTCTTTACTGCACATATTATGGCAATGTCACAAAAGCCACCCCCTATGGCAAGCTGCTGATGCTCTAAACCAGCCTTAAAGGGGCACCTGTCACAGTGACTACCTTAATCAAATTAATAGGGCTCCCGCACAGAATTTGGCCAATGTGGAATGAATTAAAATGTGATCCTTCAGTGTTGCTATGAATTTGTGCCTATTCATTGTGGCAGCTGTTTTACATAACCTCCTCAAAAGACAAGGGGCACTCCCTTCATCTGGAGTGAAAAAAAGGTTCATAGCCCAGTCGCAACAACCCTTCATTACAATGAGGACTGTAAATCTGTGGAATAGATTGCCTCAAGAGCAGCTTCTTTCAATCTACTATAAAATGTATGATAAAACTCTCCAAAAGATAATTTTTGTGGTTAAATTGGTAAAAAAAATGCAATGTAGCTAATTTTATTGGGGGGGGGGGTATGTAATGTATTTTACAGTAAAACTGACATGTTATCTCTATTCTGTAGGTCAGTCCAGATAGTGATACCCATGTTTTACATACATTTTCTAATACTTTAATTTTTTTTTTTACGTATAATTATGATTGAAATAGCCCTATTGTAATCCATATAACCTTTTATTTTTATTTTTTTACAGGACTGTTCTTGGTACACCAGATGGAAACTTGATGGACCCCTTTGAAGTCAATGGGATCTCTTGGGTGTCCATCTGAATCAGTTAGTGTCCATTATTAAATGGACTGTCTGGCCTCATTCTGTAGTGACAAGATGACTCTCTGGCAAAGGCTCTCAATGTAGCCCCAACAAAAAGGGGAACCTAGCCTAAGGGCCAGTTCACACAAGTGAACATGTTAATTCTTCCGCACGGAGAGAGGAGGCATGCACGCCTCCCATAGATTACTATTATGACACAGAGGCTGGTGGATTCTCTGCCGCAGAATTCCGACAGTTTTACTCTATGAGAACTGGCCCTTAGTTGGGGAAAGATACAAAGCCATGTCAAAAATTATTATTTTACTGAAAAAGTATTAGATGCTTAAAACAAACATCCAATAGATGTGGTTGGTTAATCAACAGTAACTGAATGAAAGCCTTTCTGGGATGAAAACATATATATATGATAGGGAAAACAAAGGGGAAAGTGTCATGAATGTGCCTGTGCCGAACTCCATGCGCCCCTTGGCTGCATGCCTGAGATGGCGCTGATGTTCAGTGTTTTTGTATGTTTGTGCACGTCCTGAACCTTGTCTGAACACTGCTCTATTTCCTTCTGTGTTTGTTCAGCCACACCTGCTTTGCCTGAGATACTCCTGGCCACTCCGGAGTTAACTCTGATGCTGGTTAGCTAGTCTGACAGTCTGTTCTCCCTGCCAGTCAGGTTGCTCTTGCCCCAGGTGTTCTGAGGAGATTAGGGGTCTGGTCCAATCAGCTCCTGCAGTAGACCTCTGGTCTCCTATATAGTGTGTGCCAGCCTGCCTCTCACTGCCGGATATTGAGCTTGTCTCTGCCTTGTTCTGTTTCTCTTGCTCTGTTTATTCTGACTCTTCTACTTTGTATTTCTGACCATCCCTGCTAGCTGCCTGCCCTGACCATACTACCTGTTTATTGACCTTGCTTCTTGGATTGTGATTTTGTACTTTTATGCCCGATTGTTGTGACCCGGACTGTTGACCATTCTTTATTGTGTTTTGTCTGTTTGTCTTGTCTTTGTGTCCCACCAAGCCAGTACAGGGACCGCCGCCAAGTTGCCCGCTGCCATCTTAGGGCAGATTGCGGCAAGCAGGTAGGGACAGTGGGCGGGGTTCAGCGTCAGGGCTCACTGTGTTGTATTGTCCTGCTGTCCGGTTCCTGACAGAAAGCTTATTTGATTGTGCTTTTTTTTTTTCTTAAATTGTATTTTAATTGAAAGATTTTCATGACATAAAAAAAACATCAATATACATGGTGAAGAGTCACAGAGTAAGCCATACCATCATATACAAGTAATATAAAATAAGGTGATATAAAAAAAAAACCAAGCACTATACATGAATTTTGACAATTGATGGCGCTTTTTGATGGGAAAAAAACTGTGCTAATGATAAATTAGTGGAAAGTACATGGATTTCTATATGAAATCCACCATGTATACACCCAAAAATAAGATAGACGCAGAAAGAACCAAGGCTGTGTGTGCTTTCAATTGTCACTTCCATTTTTTGTATTATTAAACTTCTTGGTCTTGATATATTTTAGTTGACGTTTTAATGAATTTGCAGTTATTAAATGCTGACTAACTTAGATGTGCAAGCGGGTTGTAATTCTCCTAAATATTTAGCCCTGCTTAAAGGGGGACTCCAGGCAGAGGTAAAAAAATTGAAACTTCTGCAGAAGCATAAAGCATTACTTACCTATCTATTCCCGTTTTTAAACTACCAAAAATCCATTTGTTTTGGGGGGTTTTGTTCTGTTTTGTGTTTCTGCACCTCCTGGTTGAGCAGTTGTACACAGTACTACAGGTTCCAGAATGCAATGCTTTCCCTAGGCTGTTCATCAAAGTCCCCCACCCTGCCCATTCCCTGCCCCAAATCTGTTGCAGAACATCTAGGCTGTGTTCACACATTGCAGTCTCATTGTGTTACTGAATTACTTGCAGTACTTAATCATTTCATTGTTGTCCCACCCACACAGCACGCTGTACTCTCTACCTGTAACACCACACAGCACTGTATTCTATACCTGTAACACCACACAGCACACTGTATTCTCTACCTGTAACACCACACAGCACACTGTATTCTCTACCTGTAACACCACACAGCACCCTGTATTCTCTACCTGTAACACCACACAGCACTGTATTCTATACCTGTAACACCACACAGCACACTGTATTTTCTACCTGTAACACCACACAGCACGCTGTATTCTCTACCTGTAACACCACACAGCACGCTGTATTCTCTACCTGTAACACCACACAGCACACTGTATTCTCTACCTGTAACACCACACAACACGCTGTATTCTCTACCTGTAACACCACACAGCACGCTGTATTCTCTAGCTGTAACATCACACAGCACACTGTATTCTCTACCTGTAACACCACACAGCACGCTGTATTCTCTACCTGTAACACCACACAGCACGCTGTATTCTCTACCTGTAACGCCACACAGCACACTGTATTCTCTACCTGTAACACCACACAGCATGCTGTATTCTCTGCCTGTAACACCACACAGCACACTGTATTCTCTAGCTGTAACACCACACAGCACACTGTATTCTCTACCTGTAACACCACACAGTACGCTGTATTCTCTACCTGTAACACCACACAGTACGCTGTATTCTCTACCTGTTACACCACACAGCACGCTGTATTCTCTACCTGTAATACCACACAGCACGCTGTATTCTCTACCTGTAACACCACACAGCACTGTATTCTCTAACTGTAACACCACACAGCACGCTGTATTCTCTACCTGTAACACCACACAGCACACTGTATTCTCTACCTGTAACACCACACAGCACGCTGTATTCTCTACCTGTAACACCACACAGCACGCTGTATTCTCTACCTGTAACGCTGATATTGAAATAAAGAACTTTTAGATTTTTTTTCTTTTAATTTCCACACAGATATTATGATCAACTAGGACGGTGGCTCCTAGTTGGGGCTTCATGGCAGTCGGTATCATCTCTCCAGTACAGGCCGGACTAGAGGCGCAGCTTAGGGGAGGCCTGCATGACTGGACTTTGGGGGGACAGGGAGAAGGAGGGAGAGTTTCAGTAAAGGAGGGAGGGGGGTTGATTAACATTAGAAGGGGAGGGGGAGAAGATAGTGGGGGCGGAGAAGGGTGGGGGCTAGAGAGGGTATAAGGGTAGGGGATTGGGGGGCTAGGGGGTATGGCAGGTAGGGGATTGGGTGCTAGGTAGGTTGCTAGGGGCGGGGGGAGCTAGTATTTAAGGAAAAAGGGGTTAGGGGAGGGCAGAGCCAGTTTGACTGCCGAAGTGAAAGGAGCTGACAATCTTGACAATCTGTATTACTGGCTTACCGTCATGGAGTCTGTGGAGGCTATGTTGGAGGAGTTGAGAAGGGCGGCTGATGTGCGGGGGCCGCAGTGGCTGCGCGATCACTTTCGGGACGCGCTGCAGGGGTCTGAGGAGGTCACCGCAGGGCCTTCCTCACAGTTACGCCGGCCGCGGAGGTCTCGGCCTCCGGCGCGCCTTAGCCCCGATGAGACCCCTCGGGCCAGACGCCGGATAGGGAGCCCCTCTAGGGCCCCTCCGGTCCGGACCACGGGGAATTCAGCCGGCAGCCGTAGGTCCCGGACCGGGAGGAATCCCGCTGGTAGGCGTGGCCTGCAACGGGGGGAGGAGTCCCCTCCCCTTCCTACAGTAGAGACGGCGTTGGAGGCGGGACCAGGAGCGGCTGACTCGCCGAGGAGGCGTGCCGGTGAGTCGGCCCGGCGTCTTGGCAGGCGTTCCCCCAGGGCAGAAGTGCGGAGACCCGGGACCGGGTCGTCTTTCCAGCGTCTGAGCGGGCAGCCGGGGGCTGGCCCCGCACTCGTTTCCACGGTAGAGTCACGTGACAGCGGACGTGGGCCGGCAGAGGGTGACGTCCGGCGCCGCGGTGACGTCAGTTCCGGTGCTAACCCGGAAGTAGAAGCCCACCGAGAGCTGCGTGATCCGCTGGCGGCACCGGGTCCTGGAAGCAGCGCAGACGGAGCTCATCTGGATGCGGGACCTTCGGCTGCTGGGTTCACAGCACCCAGGCAGCCAGGTGAGTCACCCTCTTTATGTACTGTGGGGGGCATGTCCGGGGGGAGTGTGCCTGTGAGTGCAGGGGGAGCAGGAGGGAGCTTTGGGGACCTGGTTCAGGGGTTGCGGCGATTAATAGAGGGGCTGGAGAATCGGGTGCCCGCAGAGGGCAGTGGGGGGACCAGTGCGGTGGGGTCGTCACCAGTATCGGCTTGGGTAGGTGCAGAAAAAACTGTGGAGGGCCCGGTTGGGGGTGCTGCAGGGTCAGAGGCGGCTGGGGTGTCCGGGTCAGGGGTGTCCGTGTCAGTGCAAACCCAGGGGCCTTCCGCGGGGGGTGATGGGGAGGTGGTGCGGCTTGATGACGCTGCACGGGCAGAAGTATATGTATGCTATGAGGGCCCCTTGGGTGCCCACTTGAAGCCAGAGGTGAAGGAGCAGATTTGGAAGGGCGAGTATGTGGAAATATTCTCGCTCCTTCCACTTGAGAAGTTTAATCTGGACAGGTCAAAAAAGATAGATGAAAAAACTGAGAAGGAGGAGAAGAGGAGGTACAAGCTGATTCCGCGAACTTTTGCCAATTGGTTGCAGGCGTTCGCGATTTTGGCAGGGGTGATTGGGGAGCGGGCGCCGGATAACTGCTCGGCGCTGTTTTGCTATATGGATGCAATCGGGGAGGCGTACCGCGTGTATGGGGGACAGGCCTGGCTGCGGTACGACGAGCAGTTCAGGCAGAGGAAGGCGGTGCGGCCCAGTATCCGATGGGACCATAAGGATATTGGGCTGTGGCTGCGGGTCACGGCTCAGGCTCGGTCGGGGTTTGGGGGGCAGTCCTTTCAGTCGGGCGCCGGGGGCCCCAGTCAGCCGGGGCACTCGGCGGCTATGCAACGAGGGCTGTGCTTCCAGTACAATGACGGCAACTGTAAGTTTGGAGCCAAATGTAAGTTCCGTCATGAATGTTCAGTATGCGGGGGGGGGGGGTCACGGAGCCGCACGATGTTTTCGGGGTAGATCCCGTGCCGGAGGCGATGCTGTTGGAAAAGGGGGCGACGCCGGTGCGGGTGGACGCGATGGTTCCCTTTCTAAATAGGTACCCCGACAGGGAGGCGGCGCGGTTGTTAGAGTTGGGTTTTCGGGAGGGGTTTGTTATTCCGTCGGTGCCTTCAGTGAAGGCGGTGGGGCGAAAAAACCTGCGATCGGCTGTGGAGCATCCCACAGTGGTTGCTGAAAAGCTGGCTAAGGAAGTCGCTTTGGGTAGGATGGCAGGCCCCTTTTTGTCACCGCCGGTTGGGGGGCTACACGTTTCGCCATTGGGGGTAGTACCTAAGAAGGAGCCGAACAAGTTTCGGCTCATTCACCATCTGTCTTTTCCGCGGGGTGGTTCAGTGAATGACGGTATTGACCCGGACTTGTGTTCGGTGCACTACACGTCTTTCGATGAGGCGGTGAGGTGGGTTAAGGTCTTTGGGCCGGGCGCGCTGTTGGCCAAGACAGATATTGAATCAGCCTTTCGGCTGCTTCCGGTGCATGCGGATAGTTTGTCTTTGTTGGGGTGTTTTTGGGATGGGAAGTATTACGTTGACCGTTGCCTGCCTATGGGGTGCTCCCTGTCGTGCTCGTACTTCGAAGCATTCAGCACATTCTTGGAGTGGGTGGTGCGTGACACGACAGGGTGCGCTTCAGTCATCCATTACCTGGATGATTTTCTATGCGTGGGGCCGGCTGGGTCGAGGCAATGCGCCATGTTGTTGCATTCCCTGCATCGGGTGATGGAGCGCTTTGGCGTTCCATTGGCCCATGATAAGACGGAGGGACCAACTTCGTCCCTGAGTTTCTTGGGGATTGTTTTGGACACGGGTAGGATGGAATGCCGCCTGCCGGAGGAGAAGCTGGCCGACCTTAAGTCGGTTGTGGCTAGGGTCAAAGGGGCGCGGAAAGTGACGTTGCGGGATCTGCAGTCGTTGTTGGGGAAGCTCAACTTCGCCTGCAGGATCATGCCCATGGGACGGATTTTTTGTAGACGGTTGGCTCAGGCCACGGCGGGGGTGAAGGCTCCCCATCACTTCGTGCGGTTGAAGGCCGAGTTGAGGGACGACTTGGAGGTCTGGTCTACATTCCTGGAGTCGTTTAATGGGCGATCTTTGATGCTGGGCCAGGTGATGGACGCAGCTGATTTTGAACTGTTCACTGACGCTGCTGGGGGGGTCGGATTCGGGATATTTTGGCAGGGGCGATGGTGTGCGGAGTCATGGCCGGCGGCTTGGAGGGAGGCGGGGCTGGTAAAAAATCTGGCTTTACTCGAGCTGTTCCCCATAGTTGTGGCGGTGGCCATGTGGGGGGACAGGTTCAGGAATCGTAAGGTGCGCTTCCACTGCGATAATTTGGGAGTGGTGACAGCGATCAATACTTTATCGGCATCCTCGCCCCCAGTGGTGCGGTTGGTTCAGTATTTGGTCCTTAGGTGCTTGGATCTGAATGCTTGGGTGGTGGCGGTGCATGTCCCGGGGGTTCAGAACTGCATAGCTGACGCCATTTCTCGTTCGCAGTGGCAGCGTTTTCGGGATTTGGCTCCAGAGGCGGAGGCGGAGGGAGAGCGGTGTCCGGTGGACCTTTGGGATCTTCCTTTCGGGAAGCGCAGCAGTTGATTCGACAATCGCTGGCTCCTGGCACCTGGGTGGCGTACCAAGCGGCTTGGGAACAATGGGAATCCTGGAGGTCGAGTATGGGTCCGGAAGTAGGTGATGAAGTAGCTTTCCTGTCGTTGCTGGGGCACTGTAGCGAGGAGGGGTGGTCAGTTGCCCGGATTAATCGCCTGGTGGCAGGGGTTTCATTTGGGTGCAAGGCACAGGGGTCGCAGGAGGTCACTAAGACTTTCTTGGTGCGTCAAGCGCTTAAGGGCTTTCGAAAGGGCAGGAAAGTGGAGGATGGCCGGCGCCCCGTGTCGTTTGGGCTGTTGACCCGGTTGGGGGGGGTTTTAGGGGAGGTTTGTGTTTCACACTCTGAGGCTTCTCTGTTCCGTTTGGCCTTTTCTCTGGCCTTTTTCGGGGCTCTCCGATTGGGGGAGTTGGTGTCCCCTGCGGTTCGATTGCCGGGAGGGCTGCGGGCCGAGGATGTGGATTTATATGGGGACCGAGTGGAGTTTTGGTTGCGTCGCTCCAAAACGGATCAGGAAGGGAGGGGTAGGCGAGTGGTCCTGTTTGAGGTTCCCGGCTCGGGGGTTTGCCCGGTGCTGTGTTTGCGACAGTTTAGAGGTGGGGCCGTTGGGGAACGGGGACCGTTGCTGGTTCACGAGGATGGTACGTTTCTGTCTCGCTACCAGTTCATAGCGGTGCTACGAAAGTGCCTTGGTTGCTTGGGTTTGGAGGTGCGATCTTACTGTGGTCATTCGTTTCGGATCGGGGCAGCTACTGAGGCGGCTCGACAGGGGTTAGGAGAGGAGGTGATTAGGCGTATTGGCAGATGGGAGTCCATCAGGTTCCGATCTTATGTGCGCCTGTTGTGATTGTGGTGGGCGCTGGGTGTGTGGTGTGTTGCCCCAAAAACTGTTAACTGTTGATTGCAGGTCTTTACTGTTTCTTTTGTTCTAGGTTGCCCCCCTTGCCTGGTGTGGATTTTGGGGCACTCATACGTGCGTTGGGGTGCGCTGAGAGCTGGAGTGCGGCCGGACGGCAGACAACTAGGTTTCCCCCGAGATGATGTGGCAGTGAGGTGGTTGGGAAAAGGTGGGCTGACATGGAAACGACTCCTGCCGGAGTTTAATCGCTTTGTACGGTTGGATAGGGCGCCGGACATTCTAGTTATTCACCTAGGGGGGAATGATCTAGGTGTCAGACCATTTAGAGAGCTCATTAATGACATGAAGTTTGATTTGTTGAGATTGTGGTCCATGTACCCTGCGCTGGTTGTGGTGTGGTCGGACATTGTGCCACGAAAAAAATGGACAGGGGCCCGGTCAGTAGGGGCTATTGATAAGGCACGGATAAAGGTAAACCGGGCTATGGGGCGTTTTGTGGCAAGGAATGGGTCTGTGGGGGTGCGGCACATCGATCTAGAGGCCGGGGTGGGCGCCTATTGGAGGCGGGATGGGGTTCACCTCAATGCCATTGGTACTGATATGTGGAACATGGCCCTGCGGGATGGGGTGGAGGTGGCCCTGGGAATGTGGAGGGACGCAGGCTCTTAAGGCTTTAAGAGCTGCGTCGGTGGCGGGGGGTCCTCGAAGTCGGTGTAGTACATTGGCACTGGAGTTTAGGGGGGGAACCAATAGGTGGTTCTGGACTCCCTAATTTAGGAGGGTATGGCGGTCTTTAGTGGCAACCAGGGGGTCTGGTGGGGGGCTTCGGCCCCGGAGGCATCTTGTGGAATTGATGGGCACACAGGGGTTCAGTTACATGCCTCCGAGTCAGGTGCGCCTCGGCTGGAGGTAGAACCTGTGGGCAAGTCGGGAGTGGTTCAGATTGAAAAGGGACCGCCTGTTTATGGGGCTTCGAGGACCTCCTTCAGGGTTAGAAAGGTTGGGTTATCTCAAAGTGTTGAGGTTAGGTTTAATGTGCCTATTGTTTTTATTATTGTTATTATTATTGTTAATAAAACGGCTGCTGTGGCCGATGCATTCCATACTGGTGTTGTGTCTCATTATTGGGGTTCACGGGAGGGACTCACCAATAGTCAGTCAAGTACAGGCCGGACTAGAGGCGCAGCTTAGGGGAGGCCTGCATGACTGGACTTTGGGGGGACAGGGAGAAGGAGGGAGAGTTTCAGTAAAGGAGGGAGGGGGGTTGATTAACATTAGAAGGGGAGGGGGAGAAGATAGTGGGGGCGGAGAAGGGTGGGGGCTAGAGAGGGTATAAGGGTAGGGGATTGGGGGGCTAGGGGGTATGGCAGGTAGGGGATTGGGTGCTAGGTAGGTTGCTAGGGGCGGGGGGAGCTAGTATTTAAGGAAAAAGGGGTTAGGGGAGGGCAGAGCCAGTTTGACTGCCGAAGTGAAAGGAGCTGACAATCTCCCACCCACCCTCCCTGGTATGGTGGACGGGGGATCGTCGGGGGGGATGAGCATGGGGCATTGGTGGCGCAGCAGTAGAGTTCTGGGTTCTCTTGTCGCAGCAGTTGATGGAGGGGAGTGATGCGGGGGGTCCTCGAAGTCGGTGTAGTACATTGGCACTGGAGTTTAGGGGGGGAACCAATAGGTGGTTCTGGACTCCCTAATTTAGGAGGGTATGGCGGTCTTTAGTGGCAACCAGGGGGTCTGGTGGGGGGCTTCGGCCCCGGAGGCATCTTGTGGAATTGATGGGCACACAGGGGTTCAGTTACATGCCTCCGAGTCAGGTGCGCCTCGGCTGGAGGTAGAACCTGTGGGCAAGTCGGGAGTGGTTCAGATTGAAAAGGGACCGCCTGTTTATGGGGCTTCGAGGACCTCCTTCAGGGTTAGAAAGGTTGGGTTATCTCAAAGTGTTGAGGTTAGGTTTAATGTGCCTATTGTTTTTATTATTGTTATTATTATTGTTAATAAAACGGCTGCTGTGGCCGATGCATTCCATACTGGTGTTGTGTCTCATTATTGGGGTTCACGGGAGGGACTCACCAATAGTCAGTCATGTATGGGCAGTGGCAGTTGGGCTCCAACTCCCGGGTGGGTAGAGGGCCTAACTGTCATGAAGCCCTCCGCCTAGATGCCACTGTCCACTAATAAAATGAAGCTATTTTAGAGCAGAAAGAAGACACAGACAGGTGTTATACAGGTATATAATGAATGTGCAGCATCTAAGCTTGTTGATAGTGTGGAGAGCAGCTCATAGAATGGAGGGGGGGGGGGCAATATTACTTTAAACAGATTTACCCTGCTTATCAGTTCCAACTTTCTCTTCATTTTGAAGAAAATTAAATAGGTCACATCTTAAGTCACAAGACAATGGATAATGTGAATAAGCAAAATTGTTGCTTTTATAAAAAGAATTAATGAGAGCAACAGACTTAGAATCAGTCTTACAAGCCAACGGAAGCTTAGCCAAAAATAGTATGCATTAATTCTATATCTCTCCTTGTAATCCTTCTTGCTAGCTGCAAACAAATCACTGCAAACCAAGCGCTCAATCCTACCAGCAAATAATGTTCTGTGTCTTGTTTAAACCGATGTATAGCATTGACCTTAAATTACACTAAAATGTCTCATTTCACAGGAATATAGGTATTTAAAAGGCAAAAAAAACAACTTCCAAAAATGTTTGTTATACTGTATATTTCACCTTTTGTTACCCTCTGGTTTCAAAAGGTAAATAGATTTCCAATATTATATGATAAGGCCTCATGCAGATGGCTGCTTTACAGCTTTCATGTTGTATGGAGCTGCCAATGGGTACCAAGAAAAGTGCATGGAAATCTTTAGATCTTCCAGGTTGCCCATAGAAGCGAGCAGCCGTCTGCTGCAGCCGCTTCTGTTGCGCAGAGCGACACACAGCAGACCATCGCTATCGTGATCAGGATTTTAGAACATGCTGAAAGACAACGATCAGCTGACATTGTGCATGTCAGCTAATCGTTGCCTTTTAACATGACCTATTACAAAAACCAATTATTGGCCAGAACGGCCAGTAATCGGACGATAATGGTTTCGTGTTATAGGGCCCTTAGTGCTGTAACTGCAGTGGATCTGAACCTATTTTGTTATCCAAATGGCCTGGCTCAAGCCATGCTCAGGAGCAAGTACCCTCTATGATTTTACCTTTCAGGCCCCTCCAGGAAAAGGAAGCTAAAAGGAAGTAAAAGCATTGTAAATTTATTACCACATTAAGGGACACCTGCCACCTGAAAAATTGTAGACCCAAAAAGGCTGCGTCCTAAGTGTTTAGTGAAAGTGTTTATAGATCAACGATGTCAGGTAGGGGGTCTGGGAAAACAAGACGAGTGCAGCCCTAGAACTGGCACCCACCCCAGCTGGCCCTACCTGCTTTCCGCGACAGCCCTAAACAGCTGCGGACAACTGGGCGGCGTTCCCTAACCTGGTGCATACACGAAAAACAGAGACAAGACTAACAAACAAGCAAGGGAAAGTCAGAGGTCCAAGTCGGTAACAGCCAGTCAGTATAGGTACAAAATTGTGATCCAAAGAATAGTCGAGGTCCAAGCCAAAAGGTCAGGTATCGGAAGTACAAAGTCAGAGTAATGCTAGGTCAAGATACACAGGAGGAACCAGGTTCTATCGCAGGCAAGAAATGAGAGCACAGGCCTGATATTTATTCAGCCTGGAGTCCAAGCCCCAGACTTGATTGGGGCTGAGGCTCCAGGTCCGGCCAGATACAGAAAGCTAACTGGTAAGTCAGCTGTCAAACAATAATCAGTGCACATACCCAACACCTATGCTGAACAGCCAGGGGAGTGAAACCTTGGCCTCTGCTATAACAAAGAACAGCAGAGCTGAGTATGTGAAAAACATGTGAAGCATTATGGCTGAAAAAGCCGAGCCGAGCGCACGACCCGAGTCCTAACAAACGATTATGTTTTTACTCACCTTTAAGTTGAAATCTTTTGTAGAAGAACTAACTAATAAATGTATGTTTTTTCTTGCAGGTTCTAAAGCACCGTACTTATCATGGCAAGTGGGAACCATAACCTCTCTCCCCCAACATGCCAAGGAACATTCCATGTACTTTCCCAAGAGAAGACTAACAGCCGCTGCTATTCCCTCTCGAGAAGCTCTTCTGCTCTTCCTAGCAGGGGTGTTGGAGGTCCACAAAAGAAACCAGTGATCCATAAAAGCCTTAATAGCATTATTTATGTGACCAAGGGTAATGAGAACAGTATCGTCCAACATTCCCATAGTTCTCAGTGGTTATCCAGCAAGGATTGTGCTACAGATCTTTGTCTTGTCAAATCTGACTGCAATCATCTTTCTGTTGATCACACACAAGAAAAGATTCATCACAAAATTCATTATCGCTCAGCAGAATCTTCCTTAGCAACAGAAGAACAAGAGGTCACACAGAGCTTTGCCAGATACAACATATCTGAGAATATTTCTTTATTAGGTCACTCAGAATCTTCAATGTGTAAAGCTGACAGCATGGATAACCTTGACTCGCCAGCCACAATCGTACAGAAGAGTTATTCAGATTACTTCTGTGGAAGGAGGATCTCAGTGCCTCATTCTGTAAGGGAAAATACCACAATCAGTGCCACCTGCTCCAACCTCTCTGCTTGTAGTAGTATTTCTGGGTCTGGTAGTGACAGGACTTGTACTCTAAGTAACATTACCCAAGACTCTGGGATAGTTTACTCTCCATCAAATGCACATAACCATTTGACGGATGCATTCTCTGACAAGGAGCAAAATATCCCATTGAGCCATTTGGACAGCGGTACAATTCAGCACAACATCACAGTGTATACAGTGCCAGGTGTATATCAGCATGGAATACTGGGACCAAGAAATTCTGGCAAGGGGTTCCCAAATAATGATCATATGTATTGTCTGCCACACTATAGCATTCCAGGTGTTATGTCTTGTGACAACATCTCAGAAGCAAAACTCTCGCCACCAGCTATGATTATCCACAACAGCTGTTCTGTTCATTGTAGCAAAGGCAACGAACCACTGATGAAGGTCGATGATACAATTGCTGCATATTGCCACTCCTTGCCTATACCCTCTATTCAGTATTCATCTGGACTGGTGCATTCACTTGGGGAACCAGTTTTAAGGCAAACATTACCACAGTTCTGCACTCCGTTGCCACATCATGATAACATTTCATTTCCAAAACTGGTATCATCAGTTAGTGAATCCGGACTGGATGCTAAAAAGCTCATACGTTGTGGCCGCCTTGCCTTTCAACCCCCTCCTGTCCCAATTGGAGAAATAAATTGGCTCCCTTCTGAATTAAATACCAGTGATTTACTACTAAAAACAGTAGAAACCCCATTAGATGTCTTGGAAATCCCAGATTCAGGCACAAAGACAAAAGATACTTGGACAATGACATCTCAAAACTATTTATCACTAGACCAAAAAAACTCTCGTGGTTGCAAAGATGCAGAAGTACAAACTGTGATTATTATGGAAAGCAAGGCAGTCTCAACCACTCCTTGCATTCAGAGCAGCAGTCGCTCTCACTTGTTTCCGGACGTTGGCCTAGGAATTACCCTCCAATATCCCCAGACACCGGTGCGAGAGGTTAGATATGACAATGAAGGAATGACATGGGAAGTTTATGGAGCTGCAGTGGACCCAGAGGTTCTTGGCTTAGCTATTCAGAAGCATTTAGAGATCCAAATAGAACAGAACACGCAGCCTTCTGAACATTCCGTAGAAATAGAACCATTAAATCAAGAGAAGAGGAGGTCTAGCAGAACCGTAATGCAATGCTTGAGACAGTGTAACTGCTGTGCATGTGCCACTACATCTGATTGACACTGGGGGTCATAAAACAGATTGATCTCATAGGATGCACTTTATTATCTGCAGCACATAGCACTGATAGGAAGCCATAACTGCTCTATTTTATTTTTATAATATGCAAAAATAGACCATCAGGCTTTGTGTCGGGCTGGATTTAAAACTTTTTGATGCAGATCTATGAGCCAAAGCACTGCTGCACACAGACACTGAATCTGTATAAGACCTATAGCTTCTTATTAGGGACCCACATGGCCCCCGTGCACTACCATACAGGCTCGGTGTGTACAAACATATTCTAGGGGAGCACCTTTCCTCTGCTGAAACATGTCACATTTTGCTTCTGTCAAATTCATATGGAATCTGGCTAAAAAAACAACTCATGCTTCACTATGAAATCAGCAACATATGGCGGTTCAGTGGAGGCTTCACAAGAATGGAGTCTTAATACAGCAATATGCATGATTCCCAAAGGTGTTGTCACACAGTGTGCTTAAATGCGGAGGTTTAGATCACAGCACAGGAAAAAAAACACAATTTTAGGGTAGCTTCACACACACCGTATCGCAGTGAATTTTCTGCTGCAGATACGCAGCGGATGTGCAGCAGATATGCAGCAGATTTGATGTAAATAAGTAAACACAGCATCAAATCTGCTGCGCATCGGTGGTGTGTGTTAGCACCCTAACTGTGAAAAGTGCATTCGCATAAACGCAATTCAAAAAGAAAAAAAAATGGAAAAAAAATCAAAACTAGTATCAAAACCTGCCCTAAAACATTTCTGTATGTAAAAAGTTTTCCTAGACATTTAATTTAATGTACCAAGAAATTTTATTTAATTTTAAATTTAATTTAATAAAAATTTCCTATAATTCTATCAAATTAAACCAGATAAAATGAAAGTTTTACTCTTATTTATGAAAACTTTTGACATATCATGTCAGCATGTCAAAAGTTCTGATCAGCCATGGACCAAGCACTGAGACACTCAGGGATCTCTAGATTACAGATGAGTGCAACTCAAGCATGCTCGAGTCGATGGCTCGATATTTGGATACCGGTGGCTGTCCTGGTAATCATGGATACAGCCAAAGGCTACTGTAGCTATAGCCGGGCTTAAAGGCAATTACTCCATTTTAAGTCTATATAGTCTCCTGCAATGAGCTGAACCAGGATTACCTCTCGGCTACTGTATATCTATATTTACCACCCTGACTGATTAAAACTTTTGACATGTATGTGTTATATTTCAATTTATTTTTTTTTTTTTCACGACAGTAAGGCACTGTCACCAATAAAAACATTTGATATATCCTGATCGGATGGGGTTGGAACACTCAGACCAGGATCAGGAGAACAAGAGAGTCAGGAGAAATCTACACTTAGGGTGTTCTTTCCCAGCTCCATGACATATGACTGAGATGGCTGCATATTTTAAGTCTATGGGGCCACCTTCTTTACATAGACACACAGCAGGGAGAGACACTCGGAACAACCTGTGTCTATGACATCTGAAACGTTTTTTATTGATACAAGTACACATTTAATAGTTGCAGAGCTAGGTCTTTTATATTCATGAGATGCAGCCTTACCCAGTCCTTAAAGGGAATGTGTCGCCAAGTAAAACATTTTTTTGAAAGTGTTAAAAGTGAATTTGTTAATTTTTTTTGTTAATTTATATGTGTTTTTTTTTTTTTTTACATGTAAGGAAATATGAAAAATTAACGATCGAATTTTCCATATTTCCCAGTGATGGCCACCAGGGGGAGCTCCAGCAGGAAACTGCTGGTAAAAGCAGCCTGAAATAGGAATGCTGAAAAAAAGAGGCAGTCCCTGCTCAGCTGCTGTGACATCATCACCTCCCCCCTCTTTTCACAAAAGAACAAAGAGGGGAAAGGTGATATTATGTGTACTGTTGGGCATCGCCATTTTGTTGTTGTCTGCACAGCAGTACAGCCAGAA